>NW_017300045.1:35591-35839 GCF_001594075.2 Trachymyrmex cornetzi | reverse complement strand
TTTTATGTTCCTTATATGATTATACCATGGGGCTACATATAATTATATTCCACATAGCATTACGTACTATCATATATTATGTCCAAGTATGTATACATATATGTAAAAAACAAACTTTGTTACAGAATATGCACACACACACGCACACACACACGGGACCAGATCCCTACCACGTCCATGTCGTTGGTCCTGGATTACGCTAAGAGTAGGGAATTGCACTACATATTCTGTAACAAAGTTTGTTTTTT
>NW_017300045.1:29645-34924 GCF_001594075.2 Trachymyrmex cornetzi | reverse complement strand
AAAATTTAAAATCATTACTGACCACAGACCGTTAATATGGTTGTTTAATATAACTGATCCGGGGTCGAGACTAATCCGATGGAGATTAAAGCTCGAGGAATACGACTATGAAATAATACATAAGTCGGGAAAATCAAATGCGAATGCAGACGCTCTAAGTAGATACGTAGGCGACATATGTCACATCAACACAGACGCAGTGACGACACATACTAAGGGCGAAGAAGATAACAAGTCCGACAAGGAAGACAAGATGAAACGTACATACAGCGAGGACGAAAAGAAGCAAATCCTGTGTAACGTCCGGTGCGCTACATTATAGCACTCCGGCCGTTTACCAAGCGAACGCGAGCGCGCAATATAGCAAATAATACAATACGTGCCGCGAGAAACTATAGCACATGCTACCGTTGCCGTTGCCAACGAACATTGCGCGCACAGCGCCTGCGCGACTCATAAAATAGAGAACTAATAGAAAATGCGCTAAAAACACGTAGATTGCACCGCTAAAAAAACGGAAACAATGAACATTAGAACTAGCCATTTAATAATCGCGAAGAAATAACACCGATTCACTAAGAACAAGTGAAAACGCGTAATGCACTTACAAAATGCATAGCGATGCAACACGAAACGCACGCATAAAACACGAAGGCCTCAAAATAGCAAATGGGAGCTACTGCAATTCGAAAGAAGGCACGAATGACGAAATGAGAGCCTTGGAACAGACAAAGGAAACTCGCGAACGCTTCAAGAGAAAGAACCGAAAGATACACGGAAAGGCACAATGAAAAAACGTGCAAGGTATGCACGCTGACAACGCCGCGACCGAGTGCATCACGCACCAACCACGAACACCCTTAGGAGTATTGCGAACCCCGCTACAAATAGGAACACCGAAAGAACAAAAACACGCACAATTATTAAATAAATAGCAATGGAAAAATTAGAACTTTCAAGAGAATTTCACAACATCACGTGTGCGAAAACACCCCCTTACCGCGAGGGGTCATAATACTAAACATATATAAAGCAGGACGATGTAGAGAAAAGCACCTTATTCTTCCTTCCGCACATAGCCGAGGTAAGACACCTAGAGCGCTTTCGTTGAGCGCGGCTATCTTCCTTTTATCCGAGGATCCCCTCGTAACTCTTACGATTAAGCGTAGGGAACGTCCTCCTTGCCTACCTTACTCCAGCCTTAACCGTGCGCCTCCCCAGGCGTGGAAGGCTATCCTCAAGTCCCTCGGACGACCGCGCTTCAACGGGAGCGTCGTCATCCGAGTACATTCCTCTAGGAAGCTCCGACGAGCGCTTTAACCGGCGTCGAGGGATCCTATCCTCCTAACCAACCACTTATTCTTCTTCTTTCTTTTTGGAACCTAGATGCCAAAAAGGAAACGCGTTAGGAGTAAGAGAGGTGGGTGGCGGGTGCACCTCCGTGCGTTGAAGAAAGCACTCCACGCAACCGGAGATTTCGATCCCGCGAAATATTGGGCCGAGGACCGCTCCGCGTCGACCAACGAAACCGCGTGCTCACCGGAGGCAAGGGAACAACCGCGCTCCTCTGCAGCACCGCCTCCTCCGAGGGAGCCTACGCGTCCTCCGCCGCCGGAGAAACCAAAACCGCGGTCTCCGCCTTACGTGGCTCCAATCAGAAAGCCGACATGGCCAATTCTAGTCACCTCGCGGCCCACCATTAAGACTATAAAGCCGTGCAATATAAATATTAAAATTATAAATCCGTACTCAATTGTATTTTTTCTCTCACCTTTCCTGTTCTTCCCAAACCTACAGAGAGCGTAGATAGAGTGATAGCGAAATGAAGCCAACTGACGCTTCCTCTTACTCTCTATTTTATTTTATTGGAAGAACACGAGGGGATAGTCATTTCGACCTCTTGTAAACCTAATACGTTATCTCCGAATTTCGTGCTCATATACGAGCACTAGTGACAGCTGCCCGCTCCCGCGAAAGAAAAACGCGTCATAACAACGCGTTGAAGCCAAGGCTTCGCCCCGCGCGCCCCCGCTCCGCGCTCGCGTTCCCACCTACTCGTGTCGCGTCTCGAGACCGCTAAGAACGCGCGATCAGGACGTAACATCCTGTATGAATATCATGACGCGCCCTTAGGAGGACATCAAGGGGTTGATCGAACCCTTAAACGCATACAGTTAAAATACACGTGGCCAGGAATAACCACAGATGTAAAAAAATTATATAAGCAAATGCGTACAGTGCCAACGAAATAAATCGTCGCGACGCATACAAGCACCTTTGGTTATCTCTGATACTCCCGAGAAGCCATTCGAGAAGTGTGCTCTGGACATAGTGGGACCATTGACTGTCACAGAGACAGGCAATAAATACGTACTAACATTTCAAGATAGCCTCACTAAATTTAGCAAAGCAATACCGATACCAAATCAAGAAGCGGTAACTATTGCAAAGGAATTCACGACGAAAATAATATTGGAATACGGAATTCCGGAAAAGGTACTTACGGACCAAGGTACTAATTTTCTAAGCGAAATATTTAAAATGTATGCAAATTACTGAAGATTAATAAGATACAAACAACGGCATATCATCCGCAGAGCAACGGAGCGTTAGAACGATCTCATAGGACTTTAGCAGAGTACCTAAGACATTTTATAAACGCGGATTAAAACGACTGGGATAATTGGTTACCCTACGCTATATTTGCATATAATACGACTCCACACACCGCGACGAGTTACACGCCGTTTGAGTTAATGTACGGGCATAAGGCTACATTGTCGACAGCCTTATTGAGCCCACCCAAATTATCTTATAATTACGATAATTATGCGCAGGAACTAAAAGAAAGAATACACGCTGCAAATAAAATCGCAAAAGAACAATTAAAGGAGGAAAAGCAGAAAGCAAAAGCATATCAAGATAGAAATGCAAAAGAAGTAAAATTTAAAATAGGAGACGAAGTACTCCTATATGATGAAACAGTGCGGCGGGGAAGATCGCGAAAACTAGAATCCCCGTAGATAGGTCCCTATATAATAATCGAGAAAAATTCCGATGTAAACTACACAATAAAAAAAGGGCGAAAGGCGCTGTGCACGCACGTAAACCGTCTAAAAGCGTTTATAAATAATTAGTGCTAACAATAAGAAATGAAGAAAACTCACCAGTAGAAGCAGCAAATACTGGGAGAGATATAATCCAAAGTCCAAAAAAGGGAACTTACAATAATAAACACTACACTACCACTAAGGTCTCAAAAGCACTAGATAACACTACACTACAACTACTATAAAGGGTTAAAACTAATATTCTACCAGTTCATCAACCTCCGAATCGGATTCGGGGGGCGCCATGAAATGTGCAAAGGGGATAATCTCCTCTTTCTCTAAATCTTCCTCAAGATCCTCATCAAGATCAAGGAATTCATCACCTTCGCCATCCTCTACTTCCTCCTCCTCATCGGAAATATAGATGACCTCATCAGGAAGCTCATCTTCCACATCCGAATCAGTCACCCCGACGCCGACATCACTTTCCTCCTCCCCTACAGGGTAATAAGGGGCAGGATCCGCGATGTGGGGATATTCCTGATCCTCATCATCGGATACCTCCGCGAAAGAAGGAGTAACAGTAAAACGCATGATGATAATAGTCGCGCGAAAAGAACTCGTGAGCAACTAAAGGACTTAGTAGGAATAAAAGCCTAATGAGGCTCAGAAGAAGAGAAATGAAATGCTGAGCATATTAAATATGAAACTTTATAGATAAAGTTACGTGAGAGAGCGAGAACTCTCACATGATAAACTGAAGAGAAATTAGACACGAGGAAAAAATGAAACGGGTGAGACAAATAAATAGCAACAATTATTTGCAGAATCATATCATGGATCCATGCGGCAGACGGACAGGTCATCAACCTGTCTTACAAAATCGAAAAATTCAACCACAATCCTGGGATTTATTTCGAAGAAATCGGAAAATTATTACCCATCGAAGGATACTGGAAACTAGTGATAAAAACGGATACCACATCATTGGAGAAGAGAGCAAATCTATTACAAGAAGACATGTTGCGGACGAAGCAATTATGCCAGATATTATTAGCAGGTAAAGGATCTTGCGAAAATTTGTATGCGGTGCTCGAAAAAGAGCACAATAAAACACAACAGTTAGTAGAAAAAATAAAAACAGTGTATAGAATGGCACTTAATAAAAAAAGGGGCCTAGTAGATGCAATAGGCTCAATCGCAAAGTCATTATTTGGCACTATGGATGCTGATGACGACAGAATTATTAAAGAACAGCTAACCATAGTACACGACGAAAATGCTGTAGTTAAACATGCGGTTAAAAATCAATTGAAAGTAATAAATTCAACCATAGCGCACATAAATAATTTAGAACGAACATTACAAGAAAATCAAAATACGCTAACATTTTACATAGATAAACTTAAAGAACAAGGATACTCGTTTAGTCGAAGACATGACCTAGACGAACACTTTACTCTTCTGACCGCATTAACAGACGATCTACTGAGGGACGCAACAGAAACGATCGACTACATTAATTACATTAAAGAAGGAATTTTACATCCTAAAGTAATGCCGATCGAAAACATTATCGTAAATTTGAAAGAAGCCATTACGGGATTACCAAAAGGCTTGTACTTTCCGTTTAACTTAAACATTGCAGAATGGGTAATAATAAACAAAATTACTAAGATAAACGCGTATTATAATAATAATAATATATATACAATTTTGCGATTCCCTTTGACAACGTCACCAACATACGAATTGATACACGTACCGGTGTACGACCACGATGGTATATCGTAGCAATAAAAATAAATAATGAGCGAATAGCCATAGACACGGACAGACATACATACATCACGTTGACAGAGAAAGACGAGCGTGAATGCATAAAAATAAATTCAGACTACTTATGCGAGCGAAATTATATTGTAAAGCGAATAAATAAAAATTTCATTTGCGAAGTACAAATGCATTTAAACAAAGAAAATCATTACGACAATTGTGAAAATATATTTATCACCTCGCCACATACGTTGTGGACTAAATTAAGAAATGTATGGATATACTCCGTAGCAGATAAGGAAACCGTCACTATTAAGTGCGAAGACTCACAGGAAGTTAATGAAATTATAGCAAATACAGGCACAATTACGTTACAAAATAATTGTAAATTTGTAACGATGCACCCCCATAAATGCATCGTTCCCGGCAATGCCAACTCGTCGGATGCCGCTA
>NW_017300045.1:28394-29082 GCF_001594075.2 Trachymyrmex cornetzi | reverse complement strand
TGCTCCCGACAGTCGAAGTCGTGCCGTATCGCACGTGTAGGCAGAAAGCGCACATCTCGGGGCGACGTACCACTCCTCGCGTTGCGACGCGTCGCGCGACTACACGTGGAAACGGTGTAAGCCCGCGTCCCGCATACCGCGCGTCACCGAGCGAATCACGCGACCACGATTCGCGCTGCGAATCGTGTCCGCCGCACACACACACACACACACGCGTTGCGCATACACACCGCACATTCACACCGACACATACTTTGTACACACACGCATACACCGCCGTCAGCAAATACCAGCCGCGACAACTGGTATCACACGTATACACACGCACACACACCTACACGTACTTACACTCTGTACCTAAACACAAGAATATACTATCGTCCTTATTACACAAGATCCGTGTTCACTGCGTTATTACCGCCTTGCCTCTCTCCTCCTGGCCGAACCTCTTTGCGACCCTGGCCGCAGCCCGTGACCGACGAGCTACGTCTGCGCAAAGTCAGGTTGTTTCAAATTAATTACGAACGACGTAATAATTAAATCAGAATCAAACGTAAAAACAAAAGTTATAAAAACATATTTGCCTCAAGTTAACATAAAATTATTACGCGACCAAGTGCCGATAGAAAATAGTACCGATCGAATAAAATTAAAACAAATTTTGCGAAACCCCGCAGAGTTAAGGGAC
>NW_017300045.1:27002-27952 GCF_001594075.2 Trachymyrmex cornetzi | reverse complement strand
TCACGCGAATAAAATATAAGTCGACCGATTAACAAAGTCAACGCGAACGCGGACTTATCTTATAAACCTAAATCGTGCCGATGCGAAATCGTAATAATACATGTCAAGTGTAACATTTAATTGTTAATTGAGAATATTGAAAGAGTTACTAAAAGTTATTAAAGTGTTTTGTTTTGTATTGTAAACAATTTTTAAATAATGTTGAAGGTTATCGAAGTTTCCAACAGATTCTAGAAATTTCGAGAGTCTTCGTAGCGCCTGTCGACATCTGTTATCGATCGACAGATATTAGATCCGCTACTCCGAAATACTTTGACGTGATAGGCTGATAATAGCGGCGCGCGCATGCACAGCGTAAGCAACATAAGCCGGAGCGAGCCGGAGCAGGTGACGGTTGTTCGTGAGATTTTGAAGCGAATAAGTCAACGTGAGATAATTCGTCAGCGTCAGACAAAGCGATCGACAAAGGTTTTGCGAATCGTACGTCATCGTTTCCGTGCTCGTTAAGTTGCTACCGTCGGTTTCATGTAATGATCGTAAGTGATCAATTTGTGTTCTGATTTAAATAAAGAGGTTCTTTATTTGTTCTCTAAAATATATTCGAGTGAGGGTTCACTAAATTTACTGACATTAATCCGAACTTAATACAAGAGGTTTTACCCCGCCTCGCCTTCCTGACAGAAGTAATCTCTTTCCCCGCTGTATATATCTTACAGTATTGAGTGGTTTATTTGTGCGTCCTGGTCCTCGGCGAATCCCCTACCTGTATCCTTCATCCAAGGGTACAACAGTGCAATAAGTTAGAGAAAGACAGTTCTAGTTTGGAGCAATCTATAACATTTTAAATAATAAGCTCTATTCTATGCTTTAAAAACACAAAAGCACTGCTTTAAAAACAATTCACTGCTTAAAAACAACAATTCACTGCTTTAACCCTTAGCGGCCACACG
>NW_017300045.1:24109-26666 GCF_001594075.2 Trachymyrmex cornetzi | reverse complement strand
AATTTTTTTCTGAAAAAAGTCATTTTTACCGAATTTTCACATATATGACCAGTTTTTAGAGCGCCATCTATAAATTGACTAATATAAATCATTAGAAATGTTGAAGACTGGTCAACAAACATGAAACAATCGATTAGAAATCTTAAAATACCCATATATCTTGTACAACTAATTTTTTTAGCTATGTACCCCGGTGTGGCCGCGATGTGGCCGGGCTGAGGTGTGGCCGCTAAGGGTTAAAAACGACAATTCACTACTTTAAAAATAATTCACTGCTTTAAAAACAATTCACTGCTCTAAAAACAACAATTCACTGCTTTAAAAATAATTCACTGCTTTAAAAACAATTCACTGCCTTAAAAACAACAATACATTATTTTAAACATATAAATTCTTTGCATTAGCAATGAATTTGTATTTTTAAAGCAGTGAATTGTTGTTTTTGAAGTAGTAAATTGTTCTTTAAGCAGTGAATAGTTTTTAAAGCAGTAAATTGTTCTTTAAGCAATGAATTATTTTTAAAGCAGTGAATTATTTTTAAAGCAGTGAATTATTTTTAAAGCAGTGAATTGTTTTTAAAGCAGTGAATTGTTTTTAAAGCAGTGAATTATTTTTAAAGCAGTGAATTATTTTTAAAGCAATGAATTGTTGTTTTTAGGGCAGTGAATTGTTTTTAAAGCAGTGAATTGTTTTTCGAAAAAGAACAGATTTTACGTATACGTAGCGCTGCAGCGGAATGACAAATATCTTAACCTCTAAAATCTCGAACTTTAACGCTTATCTCAGTTCACCAGGCCGACCGACGCATTTTTTTGCCAGATTCTTTCATTTTGAGTGAAAACGCGTCGGATGAATGTATTTTCATTAAGATTTTAGGTGGGGTATACTATTCTAAATAATTACCAAATTTTCAATATTTGAAAAGCGATCATATAGAATTGGGATAACATAAAGAATAATGGTAAATGTTCACCTTTACACAGCCCGCTCCAGATAACCTCGAATTTTGATTTCCTGCTTTTAAAAACACAAAAAATCACTACTTTACAAACAAATTTACTGCTTAAATTCATTGCTTTAAAAACACAAATTCATAAAAATTGTTTCATTCATAACTTTTCAACGAATAACGAGAACGGAAAAGATCAATGATCTTGACCTTCTTGAGGGTCAAAGTCACTCTCAGAAGTCACTTGGGACTGACTTTACAAAGATGAACATTTACCATAATAATTAATGTATAGTACAAATTAAGATAATGACAAGCGATTTATGATTTTGAAAAATTTTTTACAGTTTATTAATTTCTATTAAAATATTATTTTGTTCTTAACATATTTTCAACAAAAAACTTCAATATAAAAAATATGTATGTTATATATTAAATAATATATGTATTTAACTGTTTGTTGGCATCCTAGGTCTTTTTTCTAACGAAAATAGAAATCGAAGCATAAGTGAAAAGTAAAAGAAAAGTAACAGAAGCATAAACGAAGTTTCTGGGAAGCCAAAATTGAAATAACGAAATATAATAAAGTAAACGCATTGTTTCAATTTTCGCTTCTTAGAAGTTTTCTATGACTCTCATAGTCTCATATTTGACTTACTCCGATTTCTATTTTCGTAGGAGGAGTTATCGTATTTTTATTATAAATTTTAAGAAATTTTAACAAATAAATAAAAAAACTGTGCTCGTTATCACATTCTAAACAAAACTTCATAATGACATTGTTTACAAGACCGTCATCAGTGAGCAGTTTTTCATTGTTGGGATGAATATAAAACCATAAAAACAAGATACCGACGGAGGGTTCAAAATCATATACTTTATGTATTAATAGATATAATATGAAATCTATATATATATATATATATATATATACACATATATATATTTCATATGCAAAAGATTTATTTGCGTTGCTTGAAATTTTAAAATGTGATAAATATATTTAAACGTTGAAGAGAAAAACAGTGAACTTGACCTAAGTGCAAGTAACGTAAACTGACTTAAGGTCGTTCAAAAGTAGGTATATGCTAATTATCTATGTTTAGGAAATGATTATTAATAAAAAGAGAAGATTAAATTTCTATCCGGAACTTTCGCCAGGGAACTATTTGATGTATAGCTTTCTTTGTTATCAATAATTATTTCCTTAACATTAAGAAACAATTTTTATTAGTTTCCATGCAGGGATGGGCATAATCGAGAGAGAGAGATTAATATTATTCAATGTTACTTTTTATTTTTAAAAATCAATAAGAATGACGGATAAGATTATCTGCACCTCAATTGTACTATAGTTGAAAAACGCAATTGATTTACAATTATATCTATTTTCATATTACAGATGTTTTTAAAATAATCGATCACGCCCATTTCTATTTCGAAGCAATAGGAATGCTTTAAAAAAAAATAGGAATGCTTTAAAAAAAAATAGCGAGGATAAAAAACAAGAGTTAAACGTATTTCGCTTTTTTCCATTAATCCTTAAGCGGGCACGTGCAACATGAAGTACCGTAAAATATAGTTTACTGATTTCGGGGGGGGGGGGGG
>NW_017300045.1:22802-24083 GCF_001594075.2 Trachymyrmex cornetzi | reverse complement strand
GGTCTAGGATCTTAAGTAGGAAATTGACCAATCACAGTCGATTATTCTCATATTCGATTCTGATGGGTGGAATTTTTTTGAGGCTGTTTTATTACTTGTGACTCCTATATATTGTAGACTTTGCATAATAGTTTTTGAAAAAAAGTGAATGTAAAAGCAAATTCATTAAATATGGCCCAATGAAGACATATATTCTAGTAAATTCGTTCACTAATGCTCTGGCGGGAGACACGCCTGCTTAAGGATTAAACACACGAATGTTAAATAAAAAAATAAATGTACGAGAATATTAAATATAAAAATTTTGGCCTGGTTCTTTGGTTTATTTGGATTGTTTCAGGACTGTTTCCATTATCAGTAACGTTTCCATCCTCAGGATCGTTTTGATTCTCAGTAATGTTTCGATTCTCAGGAATATTTTGATTTATATGGTCTGCTTCTTTATTTTTTTCTTTCAATCTGTTCGTACACTTCTTCGCATGAGCCAACCATATTTTATAGGATCAGAGATCTGGTCGTCCTTCGCCTTCGTATGCGTTTCTTACAATACCTAAAAAAACATTTTCT
Organism: Trachymyrmex cornetzi; assembly: GCF_001594075.2. Lineage (NCBI taxonomy): Eukaryota > Metazoa > Arthropoda > Insecta > Hymenoptera > Formicidae > Trachymyrmex > Trachymyrmex cornetzi. The sequence goes on along the minus strand of NW_017300045.1, from coordinate 23,516 downwards.
AATTACTTTTTTATTATTTCAACGTTAACAAGACATCTTTGTCATTTGTAATAAAATGATTAAATAAAGTGAAGAAAAACTCGTGAAAATTATAAAAATTAATAGACAAATGCGAGTCGACACGGTTGTTGTGCAGACGTAATAAAAAAATTATTTAAATTAAATAAAAAGTTATGCAATCTTTTTTCTAATACTGATACATAAATGTAACGAATAGTTGAAAAACATTGATGTAACATACAATATTATACACTTAAAAATGATGTATTAACATATTTCACAAAATTACAAATACTTCCAATATATGGTATACAGGATATTTCAAAATTTGCGAATCAAAATATTACTACAAAGAAGTCAAGCTTCAAAAAAATAAGTAAAAATTATTTGTAAATTTTATTTTCAATAATAACTTTAAGACATAAAAGTATTAATGTGGATATATAATTAATAGAAACCACCTTTAAATTTTCACTTGTGAGTGTAAGGACGTGAGGCTTACACTGCTTACCAATGGTCATTAAAATTTGCACATGTAACTCAAGGACAGGCGGCCTTTATATAAATATTATATTTTAATTTACGAATTTTGAAACACCCTGTATGTTAAAAACATTTGTCACGAGTGCGATATTGCACAAGTGACCATTGCGCCACGATACGTGTTTAGCTTACACGAACGAAATCATATTATTTAAAATAAGATAAACAATA
>NW_017300045.1:17858-18801 GCF_001594075.2 Trachymyrmex cornetzi | reverse complement strand
GTGAATTACACGATAAAGATGGGCCGGAGAAAAATGCGCGTACACGCGAACAGATTGAAGCAATTTATAGAGCATTAAACAGGCAAGGTTAATAAGTATACATAAATAATAAGCAGAATTAGTAATAGGATTATAAAATAACTGCTTACTCAATTGGTGCGATGGAGGGGTACCACCTCCACTAGCCGACGACCTGTGACGGCACACAAATAGACCCTTAGGAAGGGTAGGGCGCGAAAATCACGCACGGGGGGCGGACGGTGGCGCGCCTCGTATTGCTGCACATCCTGTGCAACCCGCATCCAATAACTGCGCCAGCAGTTATCGCAGTTGGAAGGCACGAACACACTCCCACATCGGAGGCACCGCATATTTAAAACTAGCAATTTACAACAAACGCGAGAATGCACGGTCGCAGGCTACGTGTCAGAGCATACTGAATAAAAAATTCATCTAGAGCTAAACTAATCAGTACCGCAAGGTAAGGATTCAAAGAAAGTAATATGAATCCTTATCTTACAGGGTATTCCTTGCATGGAGGCTCACGGACGGAGTATCACCTGCACACACACCTACATATCGCTGGGAGGCGTTCCGGAACACTCCCGGAATATACTTCGAGGAAATCGGATTGATGAATCAAGTGGAGACTGAATGGAAGCTCGTGATTCAATTAGACATTACCGCGTTGAACGCACGATACGAAAAAATGCAAGAGTATTTAAAAAATACAGAAAAGCGATGCGGGCAGGTCATCGCTGGAAATTCGCAGGAAACATGCGCAAACATGATGCAGATTTTGGACAAGGAAAATAGTCAACTTACTGCATCACTAGCTCAGCTGAGAACATTATATAATGCCAACACGAATAAAAGAGGATTAATAAATGCGATTGGCACAATCAGCAAAACGCTGTTTGGAACAATGGACGCGGAAGACGCG
>NW_017300045.1:10334-16429 GCF_001594075.2 Trachymyrmex cornetzi | reverse complement strand
TATGTTTGCGCCTTTATGTTATCCTATGTTTAAATTTTCATGTAAGCTCTGTTTAAGTTTAGTTTTCTCGCCGTTAGGGGCGCTAAGCATGTAGTAACTACTATCCTTTTTTCTTTTTTGTTATTATAAGCAAGAATGGCGAGCGACGAAGTTTAAGTTTGTAACGAGTACAATTGACAGATCAATAAAGCATAGAATACAACAATTAAATTGGTCCTTCGAGCCGAATCCACAGAGCGTATCTGTGAACGAACTACGATCGAAGCAAGAAGAAAAGAACGCTTTGTTGGTGAGTGCAATATACAAGCAGCAATATGGACGACATTGGCAAGTTGAGGAAGCAAAGAGGATATATCAAGGGCAAGTTAACGAGACTTGAGCATGCAGTGCAGGACCAAGCGGCTACGCTCGACAAGGAGGACGCGGAGGTTCGACTGGAACGACTAGATCAAGTTATCAGCGAGTTTCAAGAGATTCAACGGCAAATGATCGAGAAAATGGACGAGCCAACAGAAGCGGACGACGAGGAAGAAGCCGACTTCGAAGAAAGTAGCTTAACCGTCCGGGCAAAATTGCGGCGTATCATCAATGAAATAAGGTATGCAAACACGAGTGTAGTGGAAGGCGATGGTGGACTGGCGCAGCTAATACAAGGGCGCATGTCAATGGCGGACAAACACGAGAACGCTGGCGTCGCACATTCCACCATGCACGAATCAGAAGACGGTGTGCTAGAGACACTATTAAGAGCGCAAACCGAAATATTGCAGCGTCTCTCGAATAACGCTGTAGATGGCGCCGTCAGAGGAAGTCGAGTCAAATTACCGACGCTCAAGTTACCATCGTTCGATGGAAAGATCGAAGAATGGACACATTTCCATGACGCGTTCATAAAAACGATTCATAGCAATCACACGTTGCCAAATATACAGAAATTTATCTATTTACGTTCGTGCGTCACAGGTACCGCCTCAAAGGCGATAGAAGACATCGAATTGTCGGATGACAATTATGTGGTGGCCTGGGAGCAACTAAGAAAGAGATACGAGGATTCGGACGTCGTAAAACGAAAGCATATTCAATGTTTGTTCGAAATGTCATCTGTAGAAAAGGAATCAGCCGATTCCATTATGAAATTAGTGGACTACGTTAACAAGCATACAAGAGTGCTAAAGAGGTTAGGTGCGCCGACCGAGTCTTGGAGCGACATACTATCGCATATGGTCGAGAGCAAGCTGGATAGAGTCACTTTACGAGCGTGGGAAGATAAAGTTGATGCGCATGTTGCCGTCTCGCTTGACGAAGAAAATAGCGATCGACAATCTAACCTCGATAAACTAATGGACTTCCTGATTCAACGATGTCATACATTGGAGCGTATCGAAAGTAGCAAGTCCAAAACAAATCCCAGCAATGACAAGGGGATTCTCAAGAAACAAGGACAATTACGAGCAAACGAAAAGAGCAATCTATCCAAGAACAACGCTACGGCAAAAATTACATCATTGGCAGGATCAATGGCAATAGGTGTTTGTTTTGTGTGTCAAGGAGCGCATTCTCTGTACAAGTGCAATAAATTCCTCGCCATGAGTCCTGAAGAGCGTAATCAAGAGGCGCTAAGACTCAAGCTATGCATGAATTGCTTGAGAAACGATCATTTTGTGAGAAGCTGCAAACATGGGTCCTGTCGAGAGTGCTCGGAAAGGCACAATACCCTGCTACATCAACCTACTAAAACGAAGCAGCTGAGTGGTACTAAAAAAGGGGAAGAAACGGTAATGGACAGCGACGCGAAGCCAGCATGTCATTCTTCTAGCACAAGCAGATGCTGCGTTCTCATGGCCACAGCGATAGTAGATGCTTCCAATCAAGAAGGATACTGTATGCCGATCCGAGTGCTTTTGGACAGTGGTAGCGAAGCAAATTTCATTACGCAAAATATATGTAATAGCTTAAATTTAAAACGAAATGCAACCTCCGAAGTTGTATCAGGTATATGCGATTCTACTAATCAGGTACGTCAATTCACTAACGTCATTGTAAGGTCAAAACACATGAAATTTGAGGTTAATGCAAAATGTCTGGTCGTACCAAAAATAACTAGCGATTTACCGTCCAGCGAAATAGATAAGAAGAGTTTAAACGTTCCGCCTAATTTATCACTAGCTGACCCCGATTTTAATAAAAGAAGCTCCGTCGATTTGCTCATCGGAGCAGAATTTTTCTATGATTTATTACAAAATGGTAAAATCGAGTTAAATCAGGATAAACTTTTTTTGCAAAATACTAGACTAGGTTGGGTGATAGTTGGATCTATTTCTAAAGACGAGCGAAAAGATGTTGATAGTTGGAGAGCCATAAATATTTTACATTGTTCTTTAATCGAAAATGAAAATTTAGATAAAACTTTGAAGCAATTCTGGGAATTAGAAAATTATGCAAGCTACACTAAGATTAAATGGACCGTCGAAGAGGAGAGTTGCGAGCAGATATACAAAGATACCACTACACGCGATGAACAGGGTCGTTTTGTAGTAAGTCTACCTTTCAAGTCTGAGTGCAAGGGCATTGGAGAAACTCGAAGCACGGCGCTCAAGCGCCTAAATCAGCTAGAGCGACGATTTAAAGCCGATAAGTCGTATCACAAACAATATTTACAGTTTATGCGCGAATACTCTGCGCTGCAACACATGTCTGTCATTGAATCTTGCAACATCGATGACAGCAAACGTGTCATTTATCTACCTCACCATGGCGTGGTGAAGGAAACGAGTTCTACCACGAAATTGCGCGTGGTATTTGATGCCTCCAGTAAGGGTAGCATGGGTCGTTCGCTAAATGACATTTTAATGACGGGTCTGATTTTGCAAGATACCTTAATACAAATACTTTTAAGATTTCGATTTTATAACGTAGCTGTTACAGGCGACTTGGAGAAAATGTACCGACAGATATCAGTTCGTGACAGCGACAGGGATTGTCAGAGGATCTTGTGACGTTTTTCCATGAGCGAGCCGATTAAAGAATATCGATTAAATACAGTGACTTATGGTCAAGCTAGTGCTTCCTATTTGGCTATTCGAAGCGTGCGTCAATTGGCTGAGGAAAACAGAGACGTTTTTCCATTAGCCGCCAAATGCGTTTTAAACGATATATATGTTGACGATATTATTAGTGGTGCCTCATCCATGGAGGAGGCTAGAGAGCTAAAAGAACAACTAATCCTTTTAATGAGCAAGGCATGCTTCCGCGTACACAAGTGGCATTCCAACGTCTCAGAGGTGATGCACGGTTCAAACGAGGAGGAGAATCGAGAAATAGTAAGTCTGAGATTCAACGATACCATACGGACGCTGGGTTTAGTCTGGGAACCAAGCGCCGACGACTTTCTGTTTACGGTCAATTTTCACAAACGAATTCGCACTAAAAGGGAATTATTATCTGAAATCAGCAAGCTATTCGATCCTTTGGGGTTATTGGGTCCCATCGTAACGTTGGCCAAGATATTGATGCAAGAGACATGGAAGGCAGAAGTTGACTGGGATTCCCAGCTACCTGATGACATATTACATAAGTGGGAAAGGTTTCAAGGCGAGCTATCAAGTTCTACATTCTTTCGCATACCACGTAGAATTTCTAGTCAGCCTATTTCACAGGAAGTGATGCTTTATGGTTTCTGCGATGCTTCTCAGGATGCTTATGGCGTTTGTTTGTACGTCCAGGTTTGTGATGAGGGTGAGCATATGGCACGACTACTATGTTCCAAATCTCGCGTAGCTCCTCTTAAAACTATCTCTATTCCACGTTTGGAGCTGTGCAGCGCATTACTATTAGTGCGTTTGTTTAACCAAGTCAAACAAACCTGTAAAGTCGACTTTCGCAGAGTAGCCGTTTACACAGACTCGTTAGTCACTTTATATTGGATCCGGGGGAATCCATCTCGTTGGAAGCCATTCGTGGCTAACAGAGTTTCCGAATTAACTGACATTTTACCAGCAGAAATGTGGGATCACGTAAGAAGCGAAGATAATCCCGCAGATTTGTTATCGAGAGGATCATATCCTACCATACTTCAAGCTTGTAATTTGTGGTGGGAAGGCCCTTCATGGATATCGAACGCTTCCAAGGATATCCAACCTCAATCAAGCAGTCTAGAGGAACAGTTTGTGGAAACAGAGGAGATCAAGTCGGAGGAAAGACATACTCGCATTCCTGTTTGTCACGCCAGAATGCCCGATTCTATTTTTCAAAATTTATTTTCTCGCTTTTCCGATTTGAGTAAACTGGAAAGGATTCTAGCATACTGCCTGCGCTTTGTATCTCGCTGCCGATCAAAATTAAAAGGGATACACGATCTTTTAACCATCGAAGAAATTGAGCTCGCAAGATTTCATCTTCTCAAGAACGCTCAAGCTGATAATTTTCGGGAGGAAACGTTAGCTCTTCTACAAGCCCAATGTGTAAAGCCCTCCAGTAGGTTATCATCCTTGCACCCGTTCTTGGATGGACAAGGCTTGCTTCGAGTGGGAGGTCGTCTGCGGCATGCCCCCTTATCCTTTGCGCAGAAACATCCTATTTTACTACCAGCCAATCACGTTTTAACTAATATGCTGATCGAACGAGAACATAGACGACTTCTGCATGCTGGTCCTCAAGCTCTTCTAGCCGCTATTCGCCAAAAGTATTGGCCCTTACGTGGTAAGGACATCGTTCGAAGGATTTGTCACGCCTGTGTGTGGTGTTCACGACGAAGACCTCGTGCTTCCTCTCAACTGATGGGTGATTTATCGGCTGACCGCGTCACGCCTACTCGACCCTTTCCCAATTGTGGTGTAGATTTTGCAGGTCCACTCATTACCTTGTTAAACAAAGGTAGAGGATGCAAAACCGCCAAGAGTTATATCGCCTTGTTCGTCTGTTTCGCTACCAAGGCTATACACCTGGAGGCGGTCAGTGATTTGAGTACCGCTGCCTTTTTGGCCGCCTTACGCCGTTTCATAGGCCGAAGAGGTTGCCCGCGAAAAATATATAGTGACAATGCTACAAATTTTAAGGGTGCTCAACGAGAGCTCAGAGAAGCCTGCACGTTTTTTCAGCATCAAATCAATGGACCTTTGCATAATCAATTGCTCGAAGAAGGCATCCAATGGATTTTCATTCCGCCCTATTCTCCGCATTGGGGTGGCCTTTGGGAGGCCGGCGTGAAATCTTGCAAGAACCTTTTACGCACTATCATAGGGAACTCTAGTTTCACTTTCGAAGAACTGTGCACCGCTCTCGCACAAGTGGAGCGTTGTTTAAATTCACGTCCTTTGTACGCCCTGTCTAGTGACCCGTCTGATTTGGAGCCTCTTACTCCCGGTCACTTCCTCGTAGGAGGTCCTCTTAATTCCTTGATCGAGATTGACCTCCAAGACGTTAATCTTCATCGCCTCGATCGTTGGCAGCTGGTCCAGAGATCCGTTCAAGATCTTTGGAAACGGTGGGCGGCGGAATATATTAGCTCTTTACAAGGCCGCTCCAAATGGCAGAGAACGCAGCAAGATCTTCAGATAAACGATTTAGTTATTATTAAGGAAGATCACCTCCCTCCTTATCAGTGGAAATTGGGTAGAATTATTGAATTGCATCGAGGGAAGGATGATCTCGTTAGATTAGTCTCCATCAAAACTGCTAGCGGAACCATTCAACGACATATCAATAAGATTTGTAAGTTGCCTGTCACGAATACGTAAAAAGATTATGATTAATCTTGGTGGGCGGTATGTTTGCGCCTTTATGTTATCCTATGTTTAAATTTTCATGTAAGCTCTGTTTAAGTTTAGTTTTCTCGCCGTTAGGGGCGCTAAGCATGTAGTAACTACTATCCTTTTTTCTTTTTTGTTATTATAAGCAAGAATGGCGAGCGACGAAGTTTAAGTTTGTAACGAGTACAATTGACAGATCAATAAAGCATAGAATACAACACTATATTAAATCCGATGCACCGTGCGAAGTATCGATATTCATAAACACGCCAGGACAAATGCAAAACTGTGAAAACGGACACGTTTTATCTAGCACTACCTTGTGGATTACGTTGACGGAGGCTCAAA
>NW_017300045.1:8786-9510 GCF_001594075.2 Trachymyrmex cornetzi | reverse complement strand
ATATATATTTTCTAAAAGACTACATAAAGGTGCTTGTATTGTGCGACCACTCCCGAGTCCTTCGTGGATCCCGAACCGTGCCGTGGAGCGGCACAACACATTATTCTACAATGCGGCACATACACACCGTCGCCAATCACGAAACAGTTACAATAGCCAATTAAATTCCTTACAAAATAATTAATATCAGATCCCAACCCACCAGAAACTGGTTAATCGAAATACACGGTTTCTGAAGTTGAAATCTGTTAAGATAAGTTTTCGCTCGTATTAATGCATAGCATATAAATAAGGAAGAACATAGATGTTACACAAAGAAAGAATAAAGAAATTAACTTGTGTAACATCCATTTATTGCTTGTTTAGACCGTTGAAATCTGTTATTCACTATTTTTATCCCCTTGCATTATGCAACAGGTTTAAATAGAACTTCAATAGTACCATAAACAGTTCTGATTAATCAAATAGCTTTGTAATGACGAAATGTTAACGACGCATTGTAGAACAACGCTCCTTACAATAGTATAACGTGGGGAGAGTGGTGTCGGTTGAAACAAAAAAAATATTTTTGCAGCTAACCAATTTATTATAAATAAGAAAAAATTGAAATTTTTTATGAAAACAAATATATCCTTTGGCATTAATTTCAACTTAATAGATATTTAAAAAAGTAACAAATTATAAATGATATTTATCATTAATGGCATCGCCGCAACTTGTTACA
>NW_017300045.1:5152-8740 GCF_001594075.2 Trachymyrmex cornetzi | reverse complement strand
AAACTTACATGTAAACAATAAATTGAATTGATATATACCTTACTGCAAAGCTTGATATTCATATAAGTGTGATATTCATATCACACAGTATCGTCGTATTACAAATTGTTGTGGAACGAGTTGCACTAAATAATGGCGGGTAACAAAGTTTACAATCTAACCTTGATTTAACAAAAATAGATGCTGCTACGTTTGCACTTACGAATGGACACTCAATTTTTCGTCAATGACTTATGTCTGTTAACGGTATGCAACCGTACATACAGTTCAGCCTTTCGTCAATAGATACAGCTATTGCGGTCAATGTTACAATTGACCCTCTGTTTCAACCGACACCACTCTCCCTATTTTCTAAAAATATTAAATTAAAAAATTAGATATAAATTGGAATAAAAGTTTTTTTATTATTTGTCTGCGCGCACGCGCACCCACCAACCCCCCCCCCCACACACACACACGCACGCGCGCGCGTAAAAATAAATATAATAGATGAAGATAAATAGTATAGAAATTACTAACCTCTTGGTTAGAATCTGAGTAAATTGTATTTATATGACTTTTATGACGTGGGACTACTTCCATTTGTTGTATTTGTATGACTTGTACGAGATGAGACATTTTTATTTCTGTCATGCAATTCGATATTCTCGTTAATAGTGCGTTGTTAATCTAGACAGTAAAATATTATTATTATTATTATCAATACTCTAAAATTATTGAAACACAAACATGTACATACATATAAACACTCATACATACACGCATGTATATACTATACATATACAATATATAAGGGTAGAGCAAACTTATTCTGATATAGGCGATTAAATTTGTGTTTAAATTAATTTTTATTTAAAAATAAAATTATTAATTTTTATATTAATTAATAATTATTATATTTATTATTATTATTATTATATTAATAAAAATAAAAAAATAATAATATTGATGAAATATATAGACGAAACGTCTATATATAACATCATGTATTAGGTTTCTATATAACACCTGTTTATATATATTTATTAATTATTTTCGCTGATAAAATCCAGCGTCGTGACATATGCTCTTTTTATTTCCTCTTTTTTAATAATATTATTGCCTCGATAATCGAATGGCGGAAACATTCGCAAGAAATACGGGAGATCCAGGTACGAATCCTAGCTTCAGGGGGTCAATCATGAAACTTTTCACGCGAACTTGATTTTACCTAACAATCACGTAATTTTTCCCCTAGAATAAAATCGTGAAAAGTGAAAAAGTTTACAATATTTATAATAACCATTATAAAATACCGTTATTTAACATGTGTAAAATACTATTATCACTTCCTCTTTATATTTTAAATATAAAATTTGGGTTAACACAACAATTTTAATCACTCACGTAATGTTGCGAAGCAAAAGTCACTAGTAAGACAGTGCTAACCACATTGTCTTTCAATATGTTTATCTTTCACTTTTAACCATCAACCAATTTGATTAAAAGAGAAAAGTGATGTACGCGTGTTTCGTATTTTACTTTAGTAAATATCTAGTAACTTTCATGCTTTGTGACCTCATGCGCATGTGCTTTGTTACTCTTCGAGCCAAAGTGTACGAAATTTAAAGATTAATATTTCTATAATTGTTCTGTCGCACATGGGTTGCAACTAAAAGGCATAGTCGAAATCCATAGTCGTCAATTAACGCTTAATATTTCGGTCCGCGGCTTATTTCTGCCAGATTCTTTCGTTGCAAAAACGCGTCGAATAAGCCTAATTTCATCGATTTTTGAGCTGCGGGAGTATTGTATAATTATCTTAAATGAATCCAACACAGAAACAAAAAGAAATAATGCTTCAATGGATGAGATTGCATCCACAAGTAGCAAGAGGAAGGTTACGTACAAAAGGAGAAAGTCGAAAAGAAATGGTATGTATTATATGTAAATTTTGAGAGAAAATATTATTATTTTATATACAATTTTATAATTTTTAAGAAAGACCTATTGGAAGACTTGGCACGTACAATAAACATAGCTGATGTTGGTCCTATGAAAACTAGTGCAGAATGGTTAAAGGTTGATTAATTTCTTTTTTTATCAGACATTGGCACATGTGTACGCACAAAGACACAGATGCCTTGCCATACTTTGTCATGCCTTCCTTCTCACATCTTCTCCCATATATGCGACTTATTCGGATATTATGGCATTTGTGTCTCTGTGTATACCTGACATAGCCTTAAATCTTCTGTATAATGTTTATATAACTTGAATGTTTTGTACAATATACTAAATATATAAATTTATTTCTTACTATATAATAATACTATATATTAAATTTTGTACAATATACTAAATATTAATTAATTTCTTACTATATAATAGTATATAAAAATAATTTTAATATGTTAAATACTTTGGACACAGACATGGAAAGATTGGAAGATGTATGTCCTAAAAAAAGAAACAAAACGAAGAAATGATGCTTTAAAAACAGGTGGAGGATCACCAATAAAGATATCTTTCTCCCCTTTAAAAGAAGAATTATTAGAATTTATTACTCCAGAAGCAGCGGGTTTGCATAATATTCCACAAGGAGGATTTGATGTGTGTGAAAGTATCGTAGAACTAGATCAGGATAATATATGTCTGCAAGAAATACATGTTGAGGAATATGAAAACCAACCCCCACAGAAAAGATTTTGTAAAAACTATCAGTTTTTAAACACTAATACAGGTGTGGGATTTATAACCTCATATACTTATTGTTATGTTTTCTAATTATATTTGTTTAAGAAAGAAGCAGAAGTATTACCTCGCAAACACAATAGAATAAGCCTTAAGCCTTAAAAAATTGACCAATCATAGTCGATTATTCTTCTCACATTCGATTGTGATTGACCAATTCCTTAAGGCTTAAGACTTCCTACATTATTGTATTCGCGAGCTAATAAATTATATAATAAATAAAATTCTATATACATAAAACTAATCCCAAATGTAAATGAATACGTTTTTATTACAGGATTGGCAACACAATCATTGCCGCCTAAGACGGCCCATATTCAAGAACAAATATTAAAACCACGATCATTGTTGCCTACGACGATTCCTATTCAAGAACAAAAATCAAAGACGCAACCATTATCAAATGAAACGATTAATATCCAGAAAGAAAAATTAATCTTGAAGAAAGATGAGTTGGTTATTCAACAGCAACTTTTGAAAGTACAGCCATCAATACTGGTTGAAATACAACAAATAAATAACGTAATAGATACATTTGGTCATTTGGAATAAGATCCCAGAAAATATTCACATCATAGATCTATATTAATAATCATTACTTGAAAGTTGCTTTTGGTGAGACGCTTGAGATACTTAGATTTGATTATAGACTATAGAGTTAAATGTGAGTTCCAGCTAAATCGGGATTATATATATATATTGTTGCATATATTATGTAACAAATAAAAAACTAACTCTAAATTTAATTGCAAGTATAACATGATATAAGTTTCAAGTAGTGATAGATTAATAAAAGCCGTAATTAAAGTCTCTTACATTTATATTTTTAAGTGAATTTTTATTTATATGTTGTCT
>NW_017300045.1:0-1711 GCF_001594075.2 Trachymyrmex cornetzi | reverse complement strand
GGTATAACTTTCTGTTAATATATAAATGTTCTCGTTCTTTTTCTGGAGGCCAAATAGCGACGTGGGTTCCATCAACAGCACCGATTATACCTGGAAATCCATAGTTGATCCAAAATCTGAAGAAATAATAGTGACATCAATTTATTTTTATTTTTAAATATGTTCATCTAACAGCTAACTTATTGTTCTGTAATATGTTGAAGATCACGATACAGTTGTGGAAATTTAATCCAATATCTCATTATTTCGTCAAGTGCTTCCACAACAACATGAATTGCTGCAGATATTGATGCTTGGCACATGCAAGTTAAAAAATCTTGCCCAATGCGACGTTGATATGATCCTGAAGCTAAGAAGCTCAAAGTTGCAAAGATCTATTAAAAATAATGCTTATTATTTTATAATGTAATACACAAAATAGTATTTAAAAATAGTATATTTTATATTCAGAACATAAACTGCTTAATTATTAAGCAGTTTAACGACAAATTAATGACAGATTTGAATAGGATATATTGACAGATCCACACTTATCTATCTGCATTTGATTTGTGTTCTATCGACCATATCTAATGACAGAATCTAATAGCAGCAAATTGACGACAAGAAACAAACAGGATTTGCAATATGTTTTATTTAAATATATTGAAATGACATCCTACTTTACTTTTTTTGTTATATCATACTCTGTCATCAAATCATATTATATTTTGTAAACTGCTGACAAGTCTACGTTAGATACAGTTAAAAATATATTATATTTTATTAAGTTTAACTTTTTTGACATAATCTACTTAAAACACACAAATTAGAAACATATATATATTTGTAACCACGTGTTAGATTTTTCATTATGTTTTATTTTGTTAAATTTTTCATTATATTTCATATTGTTTAGTAAACTGGATGTGTTCTGAGTTATGTATGAAGTACATGATACATTATTTGTTTTTGTTGTTCACAAAATAATAAAAAAAAGAATAAAATGATACATTATGTGTTTCATACATAACTTGGAACACACCAATATTGCAGTTACTTGATAGATTATCATTTAAAAAAAATTCTTACCTTTAGTTCACGGGGTATTGCTGTTTGTCTCCTCCCTTCGGGTATATGAAGCAATAAGTCTTGACATAGTCGTATTGCTGCCTCTCGAGATAACCTATAAATATATTCGATAACACTTCATTTATCATGACATATTTCTTTCTAACACAGAATCGGGAAATTTTGTGCGCAATAATTTACATCGCGGATTCTCACTCAGTTTGACGTATTGATATACTATCCACTTAACTAACTACATTTTTGACTCGCTGCGAATCTGCGCCTTCAAACATTGGAGATGTTTTTTAAGAATTCTTCACATCAAAAAAATTGTATTGTGCGTTGACTATCGTTTATTTCTTATTGACTTATGTTTGCGAATATTAATATTTATTTATAACTCTCATTTCGTTTTATTACTGAAGATGGTCTGATTTAAGACCGAAACGTCTATTATATGTATATTAACTTTTTAAATATATATTTATTCGCTGCTTACATCTTGCGTTCGTAGTTTAATGCCTTTTATTTATCTTATTTTGTTTAATATATTAATAATTAATATTATTACTTGTATAATTCCTGGAATCTTTTTTCAGGAATATCAAACGGATCTTGAGAATCCCTTAAAATTCTACGCATTATGCATATTGAATTGTTA
>NW_017300044.1:53583-56176 GCF_001594075.2 Trachymyrmex cornetzi | reverse complement strand
CCGTCTTACATCGATTTTCCAATAAAATCTCCTAAATCTGTATTATCGACCTTAATTGAGTTTTTTTTTTTAACCGCCGTTGCTTTAGCATCCCCTTAACGCGTCACCATTTTCTCATTTCAGTGCAGGCAATTCGAAGATGGCTTTTATGTGATTTTGTATCACTATTCTTTCGTTTTCGAATTTCTCTTTTAATCTATTCCATGCATCCGTATAATTGACTGCCGAGATTTCTAAAGACGCTATGACCTCCGCCGCCTCACCCTTTAACGCTGACTTTAAGTAGTGTAATTTTTGCACAACATTCAGTGAATCATTCGAGTGTATTAGCGAACAAAAGGTGTCGTGAAATGGATACCAGTTTTCGGAGGCTCCTGAGAACGTAGGTAAATCTATTTTTGGCAACCGAATTGTATTTCCATTAATCGGTCTTCGCGTTGTTTGAACTACTTCGTTGTTCATTTCTAAGTCATCATACGGCTTGCCTCACACGACTCTTAATTAATCTGTCACCCTTTAACCTTAAATACACGTATCTCTATAGATCCATTAACAAAACATCCTTTGTTAATGGATCTACACTGTCATAGTATAAGACTATAAAATCATTTTTCTTTTCAGGAAATACCACATTAAAATTTGCACAGACAGATTCGTGCTGTAGCCAATCATTGTCTGAAACTGAAAGTGGTAAGTGATTTGTGTACACATTGCTAGGGGTGAAAAGCTTTGCTTTATAGAAATATTAAAATTAATGATAAATTTTATTTTAGAAAACATAATGCCATGCAGTACAGCATCATTTAATTATGATATATCTACATCGAGAAAAAAGAATTCGCCTAGAGCTTCTTGGGAAGATAATGAAAGCAAACATTTGCTACAATTATATTACGAAAATATTAAACAAATAGGCCCATTTTCCACATTTAAAAATAAGAAATATATGTGGGAATTTATAAGTAATGAACTTACAAAGAAATGTGGAACTTTTCATTCATCCTTGCAGTGTGACTACCGATATAAAAATATGTTAAAAAAAAAGAAACGCTGCAAAGAAAAATAATAAAAGATCAGGAAATGAAAAATATAATATAGCTTTTGAAGAACAATTTGAATTAATTAATAGTATCGATGATAGCATTGAACCTGATGTTCGCTTTGGTATAGGCCAGTATACTATTAGAGGAAAATAGATGCTTTGAGCAGTGACGAAGGAATTGAGAAAAAAATTCCGAAATTTTCAAATGTTGTAGCAGTATTACGAGATATTAACAACGAGAAAGAAAAACAGAAAGAACGTCGACATAAAAAAAAGATAGAAGTTCTTCGAGAATTATTTTCCGTAAATAATAAGTAAAACATATTTTTACGAACATACTATTTACTTTTGTTTACTTAAAACACATTTTAAATATTTTGCATGTGCAATAATCACAGTTTATTGGAATAATATGATTTTCCGTGAGTAAATACATACAACCCTTTCTATTGTTCCTGTCATTTAATGGCATTGTAAAAATTTAAATGTACGATAGAAAGAGAGCAATAATGATTGTTATTTTATAAGCAGTTAAGAATAGAAAAGATTTAACACTAAAGAACATGTTAAATGACATGAACAGCAGAAAGAGTTGTATAATACTTAGCATATGCAATAAGTTCTATTATCATTTTTTATTTTTCATATAATATTTTAAATAAAAAATTAAATCAAGAACATACAGCCACAAATGCAAGATGTTAGTTGCTACAGTCTTTTATTATAAATTATTAAGTCATAGAATAAAGACTCTAGTAATTAACATCTTGCGTTTGTGGCTGTATGCTCTAGATTTAATATTTTATTTACAATATTAAGCGCCTTTGTAATCCTTCTATTAATAATATTTTATATATCGTTGTGATATTACATTATAAGAATTTAAATGTAAGATTTGCCAAAACAGTGTGATATTAATTTTAATTATTTCATAAGAGTTTGAGTTTTTTTAAATAATAAATCATGTTGAAGATACTGTTTGTTGACAAACTGTTTAATGAAAAACTGTTACCTTTAATAATAAACAGTTTAATGAAAGACTTTTATGTTTAAATTCATTTATATCAAATCAAATGCTATGCGATCACGTTTCATCTGTCCTAACATTCTTATTCTGTTATTACTATAAGTACATTGCTGGATTGGAAATTGAAGTTCTTCATAGTCACAATAGTCGAATATATCATTTTCCTCTATACATAAATTATGTAACACGCAGCAAGATATAATAAATTTGGACATTAAGGGGATGCTGGAGTGGCCAAATTGTCGGTAATTTGCAGGTCAATTTACATCTCCGAATTTACTTAACAAAATCAAAAATCCTTTTACAAGGTTAAAATAGATGCAAAATTCTGTCGTGGTGCTATAGATTTATACGAAAATCGAAAAAAGTTAAAAACTTACATTTTTTCAACACGTAGAGCTGTCAACTGATGTAGATTAGACAAGTTTTATAGCTCGTATGGACCAAACGATACTCTACCACTCACCGCATAACGTGCACAAACAATACTGAGTTTACAGAACTGAGATTGAAAGCTTAGAAAA
>NW_017300044.1:51086-53272 GCF_001594075.2 Trachymyrmex cornetzi | reverse complement strand
AATCCAGCATAATCGAGCCGATTATGCTGGATTATGCTGTATAAACGTTGTTATACAGAGAAATAGATGAACGGTATAAGAAGTTAGTTAAAAAGGATAGATAATATATCTTTTTTTTTTTGTTTTTACCAATGATCAAAAGTTTACAAAAAATTCTTGTTTAAAATATTCATGCGACGTACGTACGTGCTGACCCTGTAAAGTAAATAAAAATCAATATGTATTCTAGCCACGCGTAAAATCTGCTCGATCACGTTTGCTGCTCAATATTACTAATTAGATATCATATAGCACATAAATACTTTATATTTTAAACAATGATTTCTCGTAAACTGCGTGTGGCAAAAGAACATAGAGGAGTACATACGTTAGAACAAGAATACTTATCGACCGTGGATCAATAACAACAATACAATAATTAAACGGCTTCTTCCACGTACACAAGCTGAATTTAGTGCAGGATCATAGAATAATCCATATTTATTATAATTTATAATACAACCAAACGTTTCGGTCTGTCATCAGACCATTCTCAATAGAATTACATACAATTATTAAAAATTTTTCGCAATAAATTTGAATTTATACAGACTAAAATCACTCAAGATGTCAATATACATATCGCTGTCAACAATAATTAAGATGTAATTTTCGAAGTATCATGATTTTCGTCAACTGCATAATCCATGGAAAACATAGTATGTCATATCGTTTAAAATGAATTTTCATCCTCAGCTTTACGTGAAAACAAGTATGCTCTACATTAAAAGTGTGATTAGCATTTATATACTCCTTAGTAAATAAGATTATTACTAAGGAGTATATAAATGCTAATCACAATTTTAATGTAGAGCATACTTGTTTTCACGTAAAGCTGAGGATGAAAATTCATTTTAAACGATATGACATACTATATTTTCCATGGGTTATGCAGTTGACGAAAATCATGATACTTCGAAAATTACATCTTAATTATTGTTGACAGCGATATGTATATTGACATCTTGAGTGATTTTAGTCTGTATAAATTCAAATTTATTGCGAAAAATTTTTAATAATTGTATGTAATTCTATTGAGAATGGTCTGATGACAGACCGAAACGTTTGGTTGTATTATAAATTATAATAAATATGGATTATTCTATGATCCTGCACTAAATTCAGCTTGTGTACGTGGAAGAAGCCGTTTAATTATTATATTGTACATACGTTAGGCCCTGTATACAGTGGCAGAAATACCACAAACAATAATGATTCGATATAACATATTCATCAGCATTACGGACTCTCCGTTGAAAAAACGTTATCAAACCGCGCCTATCTATCGCGCGCGTGTTCGACTCACTCGCACGCAGTGGTGCTCCGCGCGCGACACGGAATCGCGCACGAATTTATGAGTCCTAGTAATGAATATTTGCTGGAAAGTACGGTGGCAGCATATTTCTTATATTGCGACGCTCCAGAGATACACGTTTGCTCGCGATCCGGCGAGGCGGATCGGCTCGGCCGTTGAGCGTTGAACGGTAATAGGCGATGGGGGAAAAGGAGACGGCGCTTCAAAAATCGGCCCAATATGTGTACGCCTTGCACACATGCACGTGTTTCCGAGCACTGTTGTGTAGCTTACGCATTCCCTTGCGCATCTTACGATGTAAAACTCCATTATATATAAGGTGTCCCATTTTAAACAGTACATTAAAATTTTTCGAAATACGGAAAAATGTTTCCAACAGAAATTGTATGGTTCGGAGGGGGACATAAGAAGGTCTCATTGATTTGGCTTTGGGTGACGTTGTTAAGGTCAAGTCAAGGTCAAATCGATTTTTTGAAATGGAACATTATATTTTAGATTCCAGAATCTAATAGCTGATAGCAAGAGTTTTTCAAAATACTAGAATAAAGTTATTTATCATTAATACTTTTCCAGTTTTAAGTTCAAAGTTACAGCACCGACGGCATTATAGCATTACGCATGCAAGGTGTCCGATCGACGGCTAAAATCTATTGAATGTATTTCAGAATCATGTCCTGAATAACATTTGTTAAATATTCAAGAATAAATACTCCACGCGAGCGAAAAACTGGAGATTTTTTCCGTCTACTGGAGAACTGGAGATTGATCCTGAAAACTGGAGTCTCCAGTCGAAATCTGGAGACCTGGCAACCGTGGTCCGCGCGCGATTCGG
>NW_017300044.1:46874-50333 GCF_001594075.2 Trachymyrmex cornetzi | reverse complement strand
GTTAAAGATTAGGTTTACATAAATTACATAAAAATATAATTGTTGAGTTTACATAAATTTCGTAAATTAAGTTAAAAATAATCATTAGAATTACATACATCGAAGAAAAACTTGACAAGTCGACATGGTTACCCAAGCAGCAAAGCAGGGCATCTTTACCAAATCAAAGTCAGATCGCCCTAATTAAGTGAAAAATTACCAATTTTCGACATAAAAAACGTCTTAGAAGTCAAATATTGTTTGAAGTCTTGTGTACAGGTCGAAAATTACGAAATTTGAACCTGTGAAATGCCTTCAAAGTTCAATGACTTCAAAGTTATACATTAGCTTATAAATGACTAAATTTTGATCAAAGCTATGCCTTTAAAGTCGATTTAACTTATAAATCAAAATTAGAGTCCCGTTTGAAGGAAATGTGACCTGATTGTATTACCTAATTTCAACCTCATATGCGATATGATTTAATTGGTTAAAATTACCTAATTTTTGCTGTATATAAATCGTTTGTGTTTAACTTGATGAATAGGGAATATTTAAGGCGCGAAATAAACCTTGTGGTCGCTGGAAATTAACTACAAAGTTGAGATTACCACGGAAAATGACTAATAAGGAAAATTGATCTAAGATTAGATCGAAATGCCCAGCAAAATTATCTTGAAAGTTAATGATATTTCTTCCGCTCAGGTTCGGGAACATTTGAGGAATTGTTTCTCAAAGTTAGACTGTTGTTACATGGCCAAAACACAAACCCATCTTTTACCCACTGATGAGGGACGTACGCGTATTCCATTTTTGTTGCCGTGCCTCTTTTTTTTATTATGGCAACAATTTTAAAATGATCTCCCATTTTGTTATTCACTGTTGTAATTCTTCTGGTATCTCTCCGATAATAGGAACTAACGTACGTCCACGACCAATGTACATACATACGTTTACGTTCGCGATATCGCAGACATTTTTCGATATAGGTATATCGATCCAGCGATCTCGACTTTAAAGTCAATCTAACTTATAAATAGGGAAATTCGACTTGTTAGTCAGAATGCCTTAATGGTCGACAAGATGACATCAAAGTCAACGATTTTGAAGTAAAAATGCCCTGATTAAGGAAATTTGCCCTCAAAGTTAGGCATTTGGCCTTCACAATAAGGAAATTCGACCTACAAGTCGAAATTTAGACGTAAACGTTAAGTTAGCCATCATTACGAAAACTATTCTGTCTGCCATAATATATTAAAACGCTTTCCAAAATTATATGCATTATAAAATAAATTATACTATCTCTCGGAATGATCAAAAATTGAAAAAATATATCTATTTCACGCTACTTTTAACGTAGACACAAGATAAAAATATTTTTATTGTACTAAGTGTAAAATATATTATTGTTAAATAATTAATAATTAATTAATAATTGTTTAAATTATTTATTTTCGAAGGCGCGTTAGTTTTAGTAAAGTAAAATACAAATCTGTATAGAAAATTTTCTTTCACACTTATATTTTTGTCATCATATCACGCGATATTCAATTTTAGAACTGATGTGGAGATGGGACACTGTTAATATTTTATTTCGAACTTCTATGGCTTAGAACCTTATCAAGCATGTTATGGCTATGTAGTATGGTTAC
This sequence comes from Trachymyrmex cornetzi, assembly GCF_001594075.2. Lineage (NCBI taxonomy): Eukaryota > Metazoa > Arthropoda > Insecta > Hymenoptera > Formicidae > Trachymyrmex > Trachymyrmex cornetzi. The sequence continues at coordinate 48,702 of NW_017300044.1, read as the reverse complement.
CCGTCGAGGTAGAATTAATATGGAAATGTGCAGCACTGCCATCTCTAGATATTTCGACGAGCTGATTGTCAAAAGAAGAGAGGGCACAAATTAGTCAGAATTAGGTCAAAATTACCAAGATATTACCGACATTCGACCTTCTATTAAGTTTATTTGACCAAATCAGACTATGATTTATAGGACGAAATGTCTTCCATTACTTAATTTCGACCGTAAAATTACTTCAACTTTATTCCCCACTTACCTTCTCTCGACGTCGATTCGACGTAAATTGGGATTGGTTAAACAGACTTCTCAACCTATTAGAAGGTCGAATAGACGTAATTTCGCCCTATTTTGCTGCTTGGGACATCGATTGAGTGTATTTTTATCAAAATTTATGGTGGCCAGGATGTTCTTTGCATTAACCAAAAATGCTTTGTGGATATATCTTTATTGAATAAAACGGAAAATTAAAGGGCATTCACCACAAACGCAAGATGTTGGTAGCTAATATTTTATATTTCAAATAAGATTTAAATAAACATTATGGCCTTAAATTAGACTATCTTCTCTCATCATCTCATCATGATAGACAACCTTATATACAAAAATCTGTAGAGAAGATCAAGGAGAGGTTTAATCTAGAGTTATATTTATTATATAACTTGACTCATGAATTATTATAATTTATTTAAAAACATTCATGCTACAATTTGGAAATTTTGTGTGCAATTTACTATTAATGACGAACGTTTGGACTATCGGATTGATTGTAATAATAGATATTCATTTTTCTGGATCATACAACTCGACACTTTTGTCATCAGTATTTATTAGGGGAACTCACTTTTAATCAAATAGACAATAAATTTGTAACAAACGGTTCCTGCGTAATTAATAAGTTAAACATAATATAACGTTAAAACTCAAATTTACGGCTTTTATGTTGTACTAATGCGTTAAATTATATTAAGAATTATTGTGCTACTGAAGGTGGCCTAATTTAAGGCCGTAACGTTTATTTAATTATTATTTGAAATATAAAAATATCAGTTACTAATATCTTGCGTGGTGTATACCCTTTAATTTTTCGTTTTAAATTTAAACCACGCATTGACATTTATTCTTTAATGAATCGTTAACAGAGAAGTTATCTGTTATGAAAGTATGGAAATGTGTTAGACCACAGGCCTGTCCGACACTTCGCTCGTGAGTCGAAAACGCCTCCACCTCTCCGTCATCTCGGTACAGCGAGATGACGGAGCGAAAATAACAAAGGATAGGCGGCAGGACTCCGCTTCAATTCAGTCCGAGTCATAGAATGAAGAAGCCGAGGGAAAACCCATTTCTCAAAATACAATTATAGTAATCGTTTGTGTTTAGATATTGGTTTATCTGAAAGGCGTTTATCTTAAATTAGAGAAAATCAATACTGAAAATAAAAACTGTAATTAATTATTAAAGTTATAAAACAAGTTTAATTATAAGGAGTTATATTTTATTTCCAATAACAATTCAAACTTGATGTTCCACATATCACAGCAACAACCAAAGACATGAAGCCCTTCCTTGATTTGATGATACTGTTTATAATTGAAATCACTATGTTCTGGTAATCATTACAAGAATGATATACTTTTGTTGAGGTTAGCTTAATTGCCTTTAAAAAGTTAGCTCAACTTAGCAATAGTACGTTGCTTAGAGAATGTACCTTTCATGTTGATTAGAGAATGTACTTTTATATTGAGTAGAGAATGCACCTTTACATTGATTAGAGAATGCACCTTTATATTGAGTAGAGAATGCACCTTTATATTGAATAGTTTTGTAGTCTCGAGAGTGACTG
>NW_017300044.1:46005-46357 GCF_001594075.2 Trachymyrmex cornetzi | reverse complement strand
CACAATATTCTTTGTCTACAACATCTGAGAGACGCAACATGAGCGCATACGAGAGCGGCCATTGCTTGCTTGCTCTCTTTGGCAACAGCGCCTGCGCAGAGAGTGCGGCGGACTAGTTTTCCTCCGCGGCCCTCGTCTATTGCATGTAGTACCCGGATTCCCTTAGCAGGGATGTAACACCGCGATCCATTTTTAAACAGTTTGTTTATTTTGTTTATTATGCTCGCCAGTGTTACCCAAAAATTACAATAAAATTTAATCAAACGTTTCTACATTTAATCTGGCGTCAACAGTGATTTTTACAACAACTTGTGATGATCAGATTACAGGTGGAAACGTTTGATTTTATTAT
>NW_017300044.1:36507-37276 GCF_001594075.2 Trachymyrmex cornetzi | reverse complement strand
ACAAAGTCAAACGCCTTTGAAAATGGCGAACGGTATTGAGTAAAGTTTGGGGACTCACTAATAAATCAAGCACCCCGAACAGTGAGAGGTAAGGGGACTCACTAATAATCAAGCACCCCGAACAGTGAGAGGCAAGGGGACTCACTCATAATCAAGCACCCCGAGCAGTGAGAGGCAAGGGGACTCACTAATAATCAAGCACCCCGAACAGTGAAAGGCAAGGGGATTCACTCATAATCAAACACCCCGAGCAGTGAGAGGCAAGAGGACTCACGGTAAAAAAGCACCCCAAAGGAAACAGAACTTACTACGTCCACGTCGTTGTTTCTGGGTAACGCTAAAAGTAAGGACAACCTTTTGAAGGTCAATATTTTCAAGGTCGTTGTCACATTGGGGTTGAATATTCCTCATAAAAGTACATTAACGACAATTATTCTATGTATTAGAAAATGCAATCAAATAACAACCACAGGATGTTTTAACATTTGACCTTGAAATGACCTTCTAAGGGTCATAAAAAAATTTCCAAATACCCTTTCCGAAGTAAAATTTTCCGCTCTTTCCGAATCCGGTGTCAAAAATTGGAGTTCCCATTTAACAAAATCATATTGACCTTCAAATGACCTTCAAAGTTAAGTTCAAGGTCAAAACTAATTGCACAGACAGATGGCCCCCTTCGATCTGGACAACTTTTGTCTGAACCGTTTTTCCCTATCTGGCTTACGTTCCGAGAAATTCGGGTGCGGCGATTAAAACGGGCCACCCTGTA
>NW_017300044.1:35611-35991 GCF_001594075.2 Trachymyrmex cornetzi | reverse complement strand
CCCAATGCCATTTTAATTTAGGATGTAACGTGTATTGTCAACTCATAGATACATCACACATACATATGTATCTATTCCATCTCTTTTTTTACGTCTAATAGGCGTTCTACAATAAGCCATTAGTCATATATCAGAAGTCAGATGCTAAAAATTGGGACAACTATAATTGGTCAATTTTTAGCTTCTGACTTCTGATTCATGACGAATGGCTTATTGTAGAAGGCCCATAATAAAAAGAGACAGAAGAGTTACTCATATTTATATATTCAGATATAACACAGATAAGTTAGTGAATATTAGAATTATAATTTATGTGCAATATGATGTACACGCATTACAAAACATAAAATATATTTCTAATTCATATCCACATATGTGTA
>NW_017300044.1:34242-34454 GCF_001594075.2 Trachymyrmex cornetzi | reverse complement strand
GAAAAAAAGTAACGCAGTTACTAGTAAAGTTACCAAAAAAGTAACTTGTAACTGTAACTTCGTTACAAGTAACGAGTTACTTCCATTCCCTGATATATACTTATATTTATTATTTATATATATAGAAGTATATCATACATACATACAGACACACATTATAATATTCAGAAAATTCTAATATTTTGTGTAAATATATCTGCGTGAATATCTGA
>NW_017300044.1:33623-33981 GCF_001594075.2 Trachymyrmex cornetzi | reverse complement strand
TTACTAATGTCTGTTTATGTAATAATAAAATTAAACTGTATGTATACATACACACACATTATACGATACACATAAAATTCTAATATTATGTATAAATAGATATACAGAATATCTGCATGAATATTTCAACATGTGTAATGTCTATGTCTAATGTGCGTATATTCACATAATTGCGATAAAGATGCATTATTCTAATGTTGTACATAAGAATACATCAGTAATATTATATTTGTATTCAATCATCAAGGAGCAGCTATAAATATACGTGCTATGTATATATGTATCTATTGACACATTGTTGTTGCTTTTCAGAAAGCGACACAGTGTGACAGTGATCATGTCATCTTAGTATATTAGC
>NW_017300044.1:28119-32508 GCF_001594075.2 Trachymyrmex cornetzi | reverse complement strand
TTTTTTTGCCAGATTCTTTCATTTCATGCAAAAACGCATCGAATAAGCCTATTTTTATTGATTTTTGAGGTGGGGTAGCTAAACTGAATAATTACCATATTAGCAAACAACTAGGATATCGTTCATTGTATTAGGACGATATTTCATTTGTGCGTTTTTGTCGTACGCGCGCGGCGCGCGCGCGGCAAGCTTTTTCTGCGTGTTGATTGGCTATAGGATAGAGAGATCCGAGGACCTCTCTGTCTTGCACACATTTGTCGTACGACAAAAACGTATAAATAAAATATCGGCCTTATGCTGGATTCACACTAGATTCGACGTGCGTCGTACGATGCTCTGCAATCAGAAAATAGGATTCCGATGATACGAAGCAAAACCCATCGAAATTCAGTTGCAGCCATCGTACGACGCAAATCGAATGCAGTGTGAATCCAGCATTACACTGTGTCATCTGTCTCTTGCTTGAAAGCACCTTATGTATTGACAGATATTCTAACCTAAAAAGGCATTGGACATAACAACAAGTGCTATTACAACCATTTTTCGATGAAATACTGTCAGTATTTTAAAAATCTATACCTCATATTATAAATTTTTTAGTACTGGGTGTATATCTATTATAACGCGATATTATTCAAGTTTGTCGCGTCAAATACTCGAACAGACTTGTTAGAGTGAGTACGAGATATGTGGTAGGCATGCGATAGCATGCGACATGAAGAAATGCGTTTGGCTTCAAGGCTAACGCGCTGTAGGACGCTCAGAGGGCGTAAGCGTACAGGCGTAAGTTTCTGAAAATCTATATTATCGACCTTGATTAACTTCGACCGTCACTCCAGCATCCCCTTAATTTTACAGACCACATATCGAGTCTTGTCAATTGTCGGAATCTGCATTTTAATAATCCAAACGTGTTTTCAATTTTAACTCGCGCTGTACAAAAATGATAATTAAAGTTGGCTTGCACTGGTGTCAATTTCCCACTATATGGTGTCAAAAGATTTGTAGATATTGGATAAGCTGCGTCGCCAATAATGTGATAATAATCTCCCATTTCAGATACTTTTTCTTTATTAAAAGTCATATCATAAACACGAGCATCATGAAATTTGCTAGACACTTCAGTAAAGCAGTTTATAAATCTTTTTTTTTGCGTCACATATGCCTTATAATGTAAGTGCAGTTTCATCGTGTCTATTTACATAAGTATAACGAATTTTTTTGACAGGTGTTCTAATAGAAATATACGTGCCATCTATGCATCCCAAAATTCCATCAATTTCGCATATATTTCGAAATTCTTAAGCCTTTTCTTGACGTTCTTGTTCTGATGCAGGAAATCGGATTATTGATAGAGCCAAATCTACTAAAAAATTTGTAACTCTTTTGATAATATGATGCACTGTGGCAACTTGCATGTCAAAACGATCTGCTACACTCCTTAATACCGTTTTATTTGCAGCAAACCTATATATATTTTTTTTAAATATTACTCGGGCAGTATTATTTTATAAAACTGTTATATATTTAAAAATAAATAAATACAAAAATTATATATGTACCATAAAAAAAATAAAATATGCTCTTTAGATGTTTTATTATTTCTTCCACGAAGACCCTTAGGACAATATTTGCTCTGTTTGAATAAATTAATGATTTTTTTACATATTCTTCTTGAAAGTCTAAAATGTGCTTGAAATTAAAACAGCATAAAAATAACACAAAATAACCGACAAATTTAATAGTTACAGAATTAATAAATATATATATTTACCTCTTCTGCAGTATATTGATCAATGACACCTCTAATAAAATGTTTTATTCGCGGTATTTTCCTCTTTTGCACTAACACATATTGTAATTCTTCATCAGAACTATCTGATGATGAAAATAAGAACTCATGTGCTATGACAAATTTGTACATTTTTGAAATTATTTTCTTGTGTAGTATTTACTATTGTACTGCATGGCATTATGTTTTCTAAAATGAAATTTATCATTAATTTTAATATTTCTATAAAACAAAGCTTTTCACCCCTAGCAATGTATACACGAATCACTTACCACTTTCAGTTTCAGACAATGATTGGCTACAGCACGAATCTGTCTGTGCAAATTTTAATGTGGTATTTCCTGAAAAGAAAAATGATTTTATAGTCTTAATACTATGACAGTGTAGATTCATTAATGACAAAGGATGTTTCATTAATGTTACAATATTTTCAACTAAAGACTTACCATCGCTATCCACATATTTGCACAGAATCCCTTCGGCCATTTGAATAATTTTTCCGGATTTATCTCGAAGAATTTTCATGTTTACGCTGTTATTTTCTGTAAAAATTATTATCTACAATATTTGTTACGATCAAAATTTATATACCATTCAATGGTGTACTAACATTTATATACGCTCGTTTTTTCATAATTAACAATAATTATATTATTAACATAATATGAATTTCTTATCTAATCTATTCATTAGAGATATAGTTTGTTGACTCGCACAATTTTCATAAGATAAACAATCTCTGATTATTTCTGAGGCATCAATGAGGTTACAGAAGACAACTCTTCCGCCATGACACTGGGCAGGTCAGTGCAAGTATCTCAAATCGAACTGGTGATCGAAGTCAACCCGACCCGGAGTTGGGTCGAGTCGGTTAATCGAGGTTTGTTCGCGTCGCACGCTCCAATATGCTTCTGTTCATTCTAACGTGCTCCAATTCGCGTCACCGGAACCAATATGGCGATTAGATGTTCGCGTCACATTAGAGCATACTCCATGGATCAATTAAGAGCATGCTCTATTTGCTTCACCTCAGAAGGTGATGCGGTTGGGACATGTTACGCACGCATGCGTAATGATTGAGAATGTGTAGTGTTGAGAGAAGTATTTCATGGTTCTTACAGATATCTTAACCTATGTTCTGTAGTCAACTTTAACGAGAGTGGCGCTCAATTTAATGATTAATCTCGGTCCATGAGGCAGAGCGACGCTTTTTTTCTGGAGGACGTTTGTCCCAACATCTCCTAAATCCGTTCGTGTCACCGAGCGTTGGGGCACATGAATACAACTGCTCCAACCGCCATCCTACCGGTGATCCAAGTGCTCTCTGGGTTAATTTGGAGTAAGCGACGCGAACAAACCTTCGAAAACGCTATTAGACGAATGATCACGCAATGGCGTCTGAAAGCGCTCGCCCTGCTTTCCCTCTACCGCTACCAACTTAAATCGGGACTAAATAAAATATAACTAAAACCATACAAACGGCGCGGGAAAATGAACATAACTTAGCGAACCAGACAGTCCGTTTTTCTTACACAGGTAATAAAATATAAGCGAAAGGATAATTAACAACGCAGTGTTTGTGACGAGAAGAGGTTTATTGGAAACATGCACAGAAAAATAATCCCAGATGTCTAATCATAAAGTATTTCAGGGCATCATGTTAAGAATGAGGTTAGTAGAATTATATTCCTTTACATTTTAGTGAAGATCACAGTCTCAGCATAATGAATGCCTGAATTAAAATTAAATTAAATTATGAACCTTAAGGGTTAAAAATTGTAAACCATTATTAATAGTAAAAAAACATACGTAAAACCGGAAGCTTACATGTTTCGACTCTCGGATTGAGTCAGCCTCAAATACTTTACATTCTTAATAATACAATTATCTTATTCTAATCTAATTCGTGGTGACAGTATACGTGTTGTATACGTTGACATAGTCGAGTGATTCCATGATCCACTTCTAAAAGATAAACCGATCTATTGTTAGCTGTATCATGATGTTCTAATAAACCAGGGCTCGGCCCGAAATGCAACTTTCGGCCGATTTTCGAGTCGGCTGCGCCTTCCGCTATCCCTCTCACCTCATCGCCCCGCGCGCAGTCCAAATGCTGATCAACGCTTAGCATGTACTAAGGCGCTCGTAGGGGGCATTCGTTCAGGGAGTTTGACACGCTGTAATCTTTATCACCATTTGGGCCAGTTGCACCAACGCCAATTACTTAATCGACAGTAAAACTGATATAGAAACTTATCTTTTTAAAAAAAAGGTTAAAAAGGCGCTAAGCGTTGGTGAAACTGGCTCAAATGGTGCTGTTTAGTAGAATTAATGATGTGTATCCTTTGTATAAAGATTTGATATCAACAACTGGCGTCAAGTTATATTTTACCATTTTAATCCTCCCAAAGAAAAAATATAATAGTAACTTTAATTTTTTTCTTAATTTGTTTAACTCTAATGATATGTATTATTCGTATGAAAGATTTGATGTCAACAAAATTGGCGCTACGCTAAATTCATCAAAATTTTATCAAAATTTTAAATTTTATTCGTAAAAAAGATTTGATATCAACAATTGGCGCCAAGTTAAATTC
>NW_017300044.1:27387-28034 GCF_001594075.2 Trachymyrmex cornetzi | reverse complement strand
CCAAGTAAAATCCCACTTCTTTATACCATGCCAAATTAAATAAATAATAAATATTAATCTAATGGTATGTATTATTTGTACGAACGATTTAATATCAACAACTGTGGCTCCAAGTTAAATTTTACAAAATGAAAAGTAAAACTCAAGAGATAATAATAATAATAATAGTATCTTGGGAGGCAGCCCCTAATTGGGGCCCACCAACGACACGCAGACCAAGTCCATTGTGTCTTCCCAGCCGTACTAACCCCAGGTCAGCTCAAACCAGTCTTCCTCCAGAAGCGAAGGAGATCCCTGACCTGAAGTTGGCATACCTGCTCGGGCTCGAGGAATATCGAGCCCAGTAGAAGCCGCCTGTATCCAGCATACGCTGGACATTCGCACAACACGTGGAGAGTAGTCTCCTCCTCATATCCACACTTTCTGCACTTCGGGTCGCCGCTAAGCCCCAGCTTATGCAAATGATAGTTGGTGAAGCCATGGCCCGTGTAGATCTGCACCGCTAGCCTGGCTTCTCCTCTTCTTAAGGCCCTAATGTTCTTAGCAAGGTCCCTATTGGGCATTTCTCCCAGCAGGGCCCTTGCCTGCCGACATTTGGTCCTTGTTTCTTCTATCCAATAGTTTATATGGCGGTCGCGCAACCAGAC
>NW_017300044.1:24849-27074 GCF_001594075.2 Trachymyrmex cornetzi | reverse complement strand
CCACCTCTGCTTGAAAGACCGTGGTGAACTCTCCGAGGGAGAGAGCCTCCTTAAAGCCCCCACGGCTTCCAAAGACCCCAGCACCGGCGCCCCCGTTAGTTTTGGAGCCATCCGTGTACCAGACGTCCCCATTCCTGATAACGAGCACCTCGTGCCTCTCCCATTCCTCACGACTAGGAAGATAGATCTTGAAAGATCGTGCCTCTCCCACTCCTCACGACTAGGAAGATAGATCTTGAAAGATCTATCAAAGTCGCGTTTCCTCGGCATCCTGTCCTGCCTCATATCCAACACGGTTTCCATCTGGATATCCCGTGGTAGCTGGGTGTGGCCCACCCCTATCATCCACTTGCCTTCACACTTCAACTTGTACGCCGTGGTAGCCGGGTGTGGCCCACCCCGATCGTCCACTTGCCTTCACACTTCAACCTATACGCCGTGGTCGCTGCTGCCGCCACTATCGCAAGGTGGAGTGGTTCGATGCCGAGCAGCACTCCCATTGCTGCTACCGGCGTTGTTCTCATTGCTCCCAGAGCCCCTCTTAAAATAAGAGCCCTGACGCGTTCCAGCATTGCCCGAGCCTCCGCTAGCTGTGTTCTTGGCCACCATACCACAGCATAAAGCAATCTAGGCCGGAGCACAGCCGAGTATAGACAAAGCACCCTGTCCGGCTAAAGTCCCAAAGTTTGCCCAAAGGTTCTTCTGCACATCCAGAAATATGTGCAAGCCTTCCTACACACCGCCTCTAGGTGCAACTTCCAATTCAATCTTATATCCAAGATAACTCCTAGATACCTGACTGACGTCTCGGGAGTCAGTCTGACCCCTTCTAAAACAGGCCCATCTACGGAGCCCACTTTGTACTTGTGGGTGAAGATTACCAGACTTGCCTTATTCGGATTAACCGATAGACCCGTCCTCTTACACCATTCTTCCACCACCCCCAGAGCCCCTTGTGTGAGCTCAAGGAGCGTTTCCAGGAAAGGGCCTCCTATCAGGATCGCCAAACCATCAGCATATCCGATAGCCTTGAAGCCCTTATCATTAAGCTCTTCAAGCAGCCTGTCCGCTACCAAGCACCATAGGAGTGGCGAGAGGACCTTTTGGGGGCAACCCCTCCCCACCCATCCTTCAACACTCACTGTTCCTAGTGATGTCGTCACTTGACGTCCAAGCATTCCTTGGATCCACTTCACCAGTTTCACCGGAACGCCTCGCCTTGCCGCCTCAGCACACACAGTTTCGTGTGGGGTGTTGTTGAAGGCCCCTTCAATATCCAAGAAGGTGCCTATCAAAAAGCCCCCTTGCTGGAGCTGCTTCTCAATCCTGTGGACAACCGAGTGAAGAGCCGATATGCTCGAGTGGCCAGCCCGGTAGGCGTGCTGCTCTGCATGCAACGGATACCGAGCCAGCACACAATCCCTGATGTAAACATCGACCAACTTTTTCAATGTCTTGAGAAAGAACGAGGTCAAGCTGATCGGTCTGAAGTCCTTCGCAATGACATACTCCGCTCGCCCCACCTTGGGGATGAAGATGACTCTCACCTCCCTCCACGCTTGGTGGGTATACCCGAGGGCCAGACATGCTCTCAGCACCTTTGTAAGGGGTTCGATAACTTGCTCCAGCCCTCTCTGAAGGATTGCCGGGAACACCTGATCGGGCCCCGCCGACTTAAAAGGTCGGAAAGAGCCAATCGCCCATTTGACCCTAGTTGGCCTCACAATTTCGGCCGCTAGTTTCCAATCGCTGGCACGTGCCCTGAAGGGGCCCATGTCAGCCTCTCCGCACCTATCCGCATCCCTCCAGAAACCAGGAAAACTAGTCTCCAGAAGATGCACCAGGCATTTCTCTCCAGATACCACGGTGCCGTCCGACATTTGGACCGCTTCCAACGCTGCCTCCGGGTTCTTGGATAGAAACCTGCAAAGCCTGGTGGTGGCTGGCATGCCCTCCACCGACTCGCAGAAGTCTCTCCAGCTCTTCCTCTTCACCTCCACCACAGAGTCTCTGTACTTCTTCTGGGATCTCTTGTAAAAATCCCAGTCGGAGAGCCGGCCCGTTCCTCGCCTTGTTCCAAGCCCTTAAACCAGGAAAACTAGTCTCCAGAAGATGCACCAGGCATTTCTCTCCAGATACCACGGTGCCGTCTAACATTCGGACCTCTTCCAATGCTGCCTCCGGGTTCTTGGATAAAAATCTGCAAAGCCTGGTGGTGGCTGGCA
>NW_017300044.1:19594-24640 GCF_001594075.2 Trachymyrmex cornetzi | reverse complement strand
CTTCGTAAGAGCCAATCAGAGCCCTCTGCAGATAATCCACACAGAGCTCTAACTCCTCCGCCGTGCCGTACTTCTTGGGAAAGTCCCTGAGGTTGATTCTCAGGTCTCTCTGATAGGATACCCAGTCCGTCCTCTTTGGATTCCTCACCTTCTTAACCTCCACTTTGAGATCTGAAAGTTTAAAGGTTATTTGCCTGTGGTCGGAAAGCGAGGGCTCATCCAACACCTTCCATTCCCTCACCTTTCGCACGAATCCACGTGAGCAGAGAGTGAGATCTAGCACCTTACTTCTCCCCGCCGTGCAAAAGGTGGGTTTGTTACCTCTGTTCAGAACTTCCAGGTCAGTAGTTACCAGGTACTCCAGCAACCTCCTACCCCTTTCGTTCGTTCCAGTGCTTCCCCATATGGTATGATGCGCGTTAGCGTCGCATCCTATCAGCAATGGCAGTCCCTCCTTCTGGCAGAGATCCACCAATCTGGTTAACTCCAGCGACAGTACTTCTTCTCCGTGCGGGAAGTAGGCCGAGCAGATGACAAGCTTCCTGGGATCCCCAGCGCTGCTAACCGCTGTCACCTCCACTGCCGTCAGGTCCCTGGAGTCGTGCACGCAGAAAGCGCACCTTGTAGAGCGCCGTATCGCTCTTCGCGTTGCGACGCGTCGCGCACACCGCACGTGCGCCTGGTGTAAGCCCGCGTCCCGCACGTCGCGCATCACCGAGCGAAGCACGCGACCACGATTCGCACGGTGAATCGTGCCCGCCGCACACACACACCCGCGGTGCACACATACATCGCACACTCACACTAGATACCTGTTTTTGTACACACACACACATACACCGCCGGCCGTATTCACCAGTCGCGACAACTGGGCTCACACATAAACACATACACCTACAGATACACGCATTCACAACACTGTACTAAACACACGAGAATATACGATCATTCTTATTACACATCGCCGCATTTCACTGCATTCTTTACCGCCTTGTCTCTCTCCTCATGGCCGAACCTCTTTGCGACCCTGGCCGCAGCCCCTGACCGACGAGCTACGTCAGCGCAAAGTCAGGTTGTTTCAGCCTGTGGTCGGAGAACGAGGGCTCATTCGACACCTTCCATTTCCTCACCTTCCGCAAGAATCCACGCGAACAGAGAGTGAGATCTAACACCTTACTTCTCTCCGCTGTGCAAAAGGTGGGTTTATTACTTCTGTTCAGAACTTCCAGGTCAGTAGTTACCAGGTACTCCAGCAACCTCCTTCCCCTTTCGTTCGTTCCAGTGCTTCTCCATATGGTATGATGCGCGTTGGTGTCGCATCCTATCAGTAATGGCAATCCCTCCCTCTGGCAGAGATCCACCAATTTGACTATCTCCAGCGACGGCACCTCTTCTCCGTGCGGGAAGTAGGCCGAGCAGATGACGAGCTTCCTGGCATCCCCAGCGCTGCCAACCGCTGTCACCTCCATCGCCGTCAGGTCCCTAGAACATACTTCAGGCAGGAGCCGTGCATCCAGCCCCTTAACCGTTATGCACGCCCTAGGCCTCTGTTCGGTGGGAGCTTTAAAAAGCTTCCCACATGCTGCCACCCCCCCTGACACATCCACGGAGAACCCATGGTTCTTGTATCAAGGAAATTGCTGTGTGCATCACAGACTGGCGCCTGGCTAGAACCGCCGAGGCTCCTTTGCTGTGATGCAGGTTAATCTGGGTTACCTCTATCACCGACCAGCCCATTGTACGAGCTAATCTTTAGATCAAGGCTCCTCCTTACTCCCCCCTCACCATGAGATCGAGTCACCTTAACGGTGATCTGCTCGATCCCATAGCATAGCTTGGAGTCCCGCCCCCTCAGCTTGAGGACGCTGGACTCCAAGATGCCGAAAACATAGTTCCTCCTCTCCGGGGAAGCACCCACGTTTTCGGCAAAGACGCGCCAGTTCAGAGCGCCGATGCCAGGATTCTGCCTCTCCAACAGCGCCAGGACGGCAGCCGCAGGCCTCGGAGGACCCGGAACCCAGACTACCGCCCTGTGCCGCCTCTGGAGCTCATCCAAACCCACCACTCTGAGCTTGGCGCCCTCCCACGGCACCATGTCCCCCACCCGGCCTACCAGCCAGTTAAGGGATGCCGCGTCCTCTCCTCTAACGATGACTACCCCATTCTTGAGGATAGCCGGTCCCACGAATCTGGGCAGGGGACCCTTCTGGATCCCCTCCATCTCCGCCAGAACCGCCCCTCTGAACAAGGTCAGCTGCTCCGGAGTGATCCCCCTCTCAGGGTACCCCTCCAGAACAACCGCCCTTGCCAACGGGTCAGCCATCGCTGCGAAGGTCCTGAGCCCTAGGCTTCTTCACCGCTTTCTTAACCGAGGGGGGGGGGTTTGATCAGAGCCCGCGCGGCGCTTTTTACCGGTGAGCTCTGTTGCCCCCTCCACCAGCGTAGTAAGGGCCGTCGAGGGACCCGGAGCTTGCCCTTCAGGAGCCTTCTTCTTGTCCCTCTTTGCCTTTCTCTTCTGGGCCCCGCTGCGGTTCCTCTTATGAGGTGCCCGCGCATCGCCCGCATCACTCCCGTTTCTTTCCGAGCCCGAGGGAGCCCGTTCCAAACCAGGAGCCATTTCTACCTCTGCTGCGACCACTCCGCTTTCCGAGCCCTCGCAGACCCGTACTTGCGGCGCGATCGCCGCAGTCACCGCCGAGTGCCCTTCCGAGCCCTCGGTTACCTCTTGTATGTTTAGATTTTGAAACTTATCCATGCAAGTCCCACGAGTAGCTAAGGAACGACTATGTCCACCCACGCAGAGCCCCGCATGCGTGGGTAAGGCTAGATACTCTGGGGTTTCGCCCGGTGCCCCAGAGGCATCGATCACGACACTGCTCCCCCAGTGCCACGCAGTCTTCACCTCGATGGCTTCCTGCTTAGCTTGGGGGGCTGGTCCACGGCAACGGTCTTCCCGAACCCACGCAGGGTTTTACACCTGGAGGTCCGTTTATAACCGTCACTACCCGGAGGGACCTCCAGTCACACACGGGGTTTTACACCCGGGAGACCGGGCACCCCTCCGGGCGTCCTCCTATCCGCCACCTGGAGACGCGCCCGATAGGTAGCCCAACCCACGGAATAAGTACAGTAATGATAAGTACAACCATTGATTCAGAATTATACATCGGAACATAATTCGAAAGCAGTAAATATTGTTTAATCAATATAGCTATATTTAGGAATTATCTGTAACGTTTTCCTCAAAACTATAACTAATTCTACATGTATGGTCTATTTCAAGAATTGAATATACGTATATTAACAGATAATTAATATAAAAACTATACATATATTAACAGATAATTAATATAAAAACATATATACATTTTCACTTGTGGATTATTATAAAGGATGTTCGGAAATTCGAGAATTTCTTACTGCAACGTGATAATCTTACTGCAACGTGAAATTTCGTTAAAAATTAAGTAATAAAAGTGCAAGTCTTTTTTTCCGTAAAGTAATTCTTTAAGTATAAACATTTAAAGTTTAATTAATCATAAGCGTTGATTAAAAAGTTATCTGTCCGTGTGACGTACGTACAATGATATTAAGTACTAAACAAAACATTGTCGCTACATGCACACTATCACATGAACAAATAACGCTTTATTAGCCAAACTTTAAACGTGTATACTTAAAAAACTACTTTACGAAAAAAAAATGATTTGTACACTTATTACTTAATTTTTCACAAAGATTCACACTGCAGTAAGATTACCCCCGAATTTCCGGAACTGTATGGGTGTAGAGAAGTGTTACCGAATGCGTACTGGTCGTCTAAATCGTACCAGCTGTGTACTTATTATGGAACATGTGAATTGCGATCGGAATTATTCCGTTTTCTCTAGAAAACATAATAGAAATCTAGGGAATAATTGAATAATTCCGATCGGAATTCTTTGCAATATATTCCATAATACCCTCAACAAAATTTTATATTATTACTTAATATAGGCAACATTTAACAACAATAATAAAAAATACATGAAAAATGAGTAACAAAAATGAGACAAAAATATAATAGCCTACGTTTTGTTTTATAGACGTTAACGGTGTTTTAAAACATCAGGTACATCTGATATTAATTTTTAATGAACTTATGTAGCTGATAACAATTCATACAATTTTATTATAAATTTTTGTATTTTTATAAAAGAAAATTTGATAAAAGAAGATCTTGTAGAATATTTTACATTCACTGTATATACATATTTGCAACCATTATAAAGGTTAAATCGAGATTATTACAAAATCCATCACATATCCTAAATCGTACCATCACAAGATAGAACTTATAAATGACAATAATAAAACTTATAATTGATGTCAATACAAATGTCAAGTGCAAAAATATATTTGAATCAATTTTATCTTCACGTTATTTGTCTTTTTATTATTGTTATTTAATAATTATAAAATATTTAGTTTTCTACCATAAATTATTAAAATTAGATATTAATTAATTATTAGATATTAATTAATAATTTTTTGTATAATATTAATCTTATATGTTCAATCATTTTCATTCATAAATTCAATACTTTCAAAGGAAATGGGATAAAAAATTTCTATGAATTAGACGACTGGTTGCCTGAATCTTACCATTGTATGTACACTGCTCATCAATAATTCGAAGAGTCATAGTAGTAGTCTGATTTGTCGGCCTGATTTATTCGTCAGATCGAAAAACGCGCACGCACTTCGGAAAAGTGCACAACGGAAGAAACACATTAACACTAATTGTTCAGGATTCGAACGTTTATCCGAATCGCTCGTCCAGATCGCTCGAGAAATTTGTTTTTCTCGTGTGTCTATTGACTCGACTTTCGAGCGATCTGGACGGCGCAAACAAGTATTCGCGTGTCATTGACGACGAGAGATGCGAAAAAAGGGTCACTCTTTCGTCACTCGTGTTATTGTCGCAGCTTATTCGTCACCGGTTGCTGGGCCGCTCATATCGGCGAATCGCGTTATCGCTCTCAGATTTCATATTGTGCGAGCCGA
>NW_017300044.1:16490-18181 GCF_001594075.2 Trachymyrmex cornetzi | reverse complement strand
TGGCCGCATTGAAGAACCTCGAACGTCCCGTCGATACGTGGGACGACCTGCTTGTTTACATTATGTCCCGGAAATTCAGTCCTCGCACGCGAAACGAGTGGAACTTAAAACGCACGGAATTCACCGAGCTTCCGTCTTACAAGAACATCAACGAATTCTTGACGACGCGTATTCGCGGCTTATCCGATCTTGCCGATTCCCAAAAGGAAACTCGTCGCTTCAGGGACGATAGGACGCGCCCGTCCGTTAATAATGTCACCGCATTCAAATGCGTTTTCTGCTCCGGCAATCATTCCGTTTTAAAATGTGACAAGTTTCTAAGTAAGACGGTCGCGCAGCGAGGCGATTATGCGCGTCAGAACAAACTTTGTTTGAACTGTCTGAGATCCGGGCACTTCCTTCAACAATGCACTAGCAAATCTCGATGCTCGCACTGTCGTCGTTCGCATCATACGCTGCTACATTTCGCGAACGATACGAAAACCGATGTCGCGGAAAACTCATCGAGGATAAGAGCGGAAGCGCAACCGTTCACTCCCGCGGCGTCAAACGCGCCCGTCGCTGCGAGCAGCAATCACGTCGCAAAAGTACAGACCGTTCCCCCCGCGGATACGGTTCACACGAACGTCCTCCTAGCGACGGCCTGGGTGGACGTTCACACGGTCGAAGGTCGAAGTTTTAAAGTGCGCGCTCTGTTGGATCAGGGATCCACGTTTAGTTTTATTTCGCAAGCTCTCTGTCGAACGTTACGTACGAAAAGACAAATCTCGAATCTTCAAGTTACTTGTTTCGGCGAGAAGTATACGGGCTGCGCGAAATCACGCGTCATGCTGACATTGACGCCGTGCGCCCGTTCGGGACCAGGCTTCCCGCTGCACGCCTACGTTTTTCAAAGCATCACTTCGTACGCGGCGTCGCAGATTCAGCCCTTCGAGTCATGGCCACATTTACACGGCCTTTCATTCGCCGATCCAGATCCGTCAAGCCGACACCGAGTTCACTTGTTGATCGGTGCCGATTTATACGGTTCGTTGTTGAAGGATGGCCTCCGGCAAGGCCCTATCGGCACGCCTACCGCTCAGATGACAGCGTTAGGTTGGATTCTTTCCGGCCCTGCGGGTCGCGGCCGGGGTGAGTCCGCACACATAGGAGTATGTCATAACGTGTCCACTCAAGACATAAATACGCTTCTCAAGCGATTTTGGGAGGACGAGGAGGTCACGCTCCCCCTTCCACTTACCGACGAGGAAGAACGTTCCTCGCCACTCACGATCGTTCTCCGGAAGGACGATATATCGTTCGACTACCCTTCCGGCATGAAACTCCGATCGACATAGGCGATTCGCTGCCTATTGTTATAACACTCTACGATAAGATGGAAAAGAGGCTGCGCCGGCACGCGGAACTCTCCGCGCAGTACCAGGAATTTTTGGCGGAATATCTCTCCTTGGGGCACATGAGCGTGATCGACCGTCCTAGCGACATCGCTCTTCACCCCGTGTATATTCCGCATCATCCGGTTGTGCGCGAGTCTAGCAGCACCACAAAATTACGCGTCGTGTTTAACGCTTCGTGCAAGACGACAAACGGCACGTCATTGAACGATCACCTACTGGTCGGGCCGAAGTTACAACACGACCTTTCCGCTATCCTGCTCCGCTGGCGGCAGTGGCGCATCGTCTATACGGCGG
>NW_017300044.1:15952-16257 GCF_001594075.2 Trachymyrmex cornetzi | reverse complement strand
CGCGGACGACGCCACGTCGCTAATTGAATGTCGCGAACAATTGACAGCGCTACTTCTACGGGGTGGCTTTCAGTTGCGAAAATGGGTGTCGAATTCGCTTGACCTTCTTCGTGATTTAGCTGCTAGTCAAACTGACATGAGAAATCATCTCCTTCTGCAAGACGAGACTCTTAAAGTGCTCGGAATTTCGTGGCTTCCCCACGATGACGCTTTTCGTTTTCTGGTGGATACTTCGTCGCCGGTTACTCCAACAAAGCGTTCCATCCTCTCGGTCATCGCTCGGTTATATGACCCCCTCGGCTGGG
>NW_017300044.1:13181-14850 GCF_001594075.2 Trachymyrmex cornetzi | reverse complement strand
GCGCGCTCACAAAGCCACGCTGCACGGTGGGACGCAGCTGGTCATTCGCACGCTACGTCAGCGATATTGGATCATCGGTTGTCGGAAGGCGGTGAAATCTCACGTGCACGCGTGCGTTATGTGCACGCGTCACTCCGCGATACCTTGCTCCCAACTCATGGGGGAGCTTCCCGCCGCTCGAGTTAATCCGTCGCCGCCGTTCGCACATATCGGCGTGGACTACGCCGGTCCATTTAATATTCTCCCGTTCGTCGGGCGCGGGCAGAAGACCCGAAAACATTACGTCGCTTTATTCGTCTGTCTGGCCACGCGAGCCGTGCACCTCGAGATGGTCGAGGATTATTCCGCTGACGGATTCCTGTCCGCGTTCCGCAGATTTTCGAGTCGCCGCGGGTTACCGCGTCGCATGTACAGCGATAACGGCACCAACTTCCATGGCGCCGATCGTGAACTCCAACGGCAATTCCAATCAATGATGCACGATCCTGCGATACGGGATTCCATAGCCGTCGACAAAGTCGACTGGGAGTTTATCCCGTTGGCCGCTCCGCATTTCGGCGGGCTGTGGGAGGCCGGAGTGAAGAGCTTCAAAGGTCATCTGAGGCGAGCCATCGGGGCTCGCACGATCTCGCGGGCTGAATTTGCGACACTTCTTTGTCAGATCGAGGCATGTCTGAATTCCCGACCGATTGCTGCTCTTAGCGACGACCCTAGCGATATGTCCGCGCTCACGCCCGGACACTTCTTAATCGGGCGACCGTTAATCGCCGGGCCGGAAGAGTCCGTACTCGAGATCAACGCGGATCGCCTTTCCCACTGGCAGCTCGTCAGCTCCATGCGGGAGCAATTCTGACGCGCCTGGTCGCGCGACTATCTGTCGTCGCTTCAGGCCAGAACCAAGTGGCGAAACGCCGCCTCTAATCTAAAGGTCGGTGAGCTGGTGATTGTGAAAAATCCCTTGCTCCCTCCGAGCAAGTGGGATCTCGCGAGGATTGAACGCGTTCACCCAGGGTCCGATGGACTCGTTCGCGTTGTTACAATCCGCTCCGAGCGCTCTCGCCTGAAGCGACCGATAACTCAGTTGTGCAAACTTCCGATAGATTGCAATTTGTCAGCTTCAGCGAGCGACTGATCGCCTTGCTGAAGTTCTACGTATTGTAATGAAATTCTCGAGCCGCGTTGTTGATAACGCGTGCTTAATTTTATAAGTGTCATACTGCGAATTGTAGTGTAAGACTTTATTAGCTCTAGTTCATCGTACTACTTAGTTTAAGTTTAACGGTCGATCTGTGACAGGCACTAGGAGCGTTTCTCCCCGCGGTACATTGCTTTGCGCCGATCATTCTATTCACTGGGTGAGCAGAGCCGATCAATTGACTGTAACTCTGTCCCCTTATACATTGTCTCGCCCGCGCTACGAATTTGTTTCTCCACGCACGTTACGTCTACTTTCTGTTTCGTCTACTGCGTATACGAGGCGGGCGGTATGTTCAGGATTCGAACATTTATCCGAATCGCTCGTCCAGATCGTTCGAGAAATTTGTTTTTCTCGTATGTCTATTGTATATCTCAACTTTCGAGCGATCTCGACGGCGCAAACAAGTATTCGCGTGTCATTGACGACGAGAGTCCTTAGATGCGAAAAAAGGGCTTTCGTCACTCGTGTTAT
>NW_017300044.1:7907-13171 GCF_001594075.2 Trachymyrmex cornetzi | reverse complement strand
TTGCTGGGCCGCTCATATCGGCGAATCGCGTTATCGCTCTCAGATTTCATATTGTGCGAGCCGATCGAGCTCGCACAGAAGTAAGTTCAGTTCGAGCCTGGAGTGCGACGAGCGAGCACGCGATATCGCCACGAGAGACCGCGGACCGGCGCACCAAAAAATAAATAGTTTCCGTTGCCGTTACGGGGGAACTCGAAGGCCTCGTACACAACACTAATAAAGAATAGAAATAAGAAAAGTAATAAATAATTGATTTTTTATTTGTTGCACCTTCCTTTCTTTTTTCTCTAATTTAGAAATGAATAAATTATATTCAACGAATATTTATGTTTATTTAATATTCGGATTATTAAATAATTAAAATATATTTGGAAAACGTTGTCTGCTGATTGAAATTGTGTGTAGAATATCGCATGTATTTATTTATATGGATTTATACGCATTATATTTATATGCTGTAATCTTGAAGCAAAATGTTAGTAATTTGCGGACTAATTGGTAGCAAACTAAATCAGATTTTGATTACAAAACTGTAGCCATTTGTGTCCGCATTTGGCTACAGATCTGTCGACAGAGCCTGCTGACATGTTCTGCCAGCAGATTGGCGTACTAGAAACTAAACAGGATCTGCACCACTGGAAATCTAATGGCAGATTGGTAGTAGAAACCGAACAGAAGCTGCAAAATCCTACTCGGTTTTTTGCCGTTAATCTGCTGGCAAAGCATGTCAGCTGGTTTTTAACAGCAGTTTGTTGAATTGTCAGATAGTACAAACTTTGTATGCAATTTGTTGCCTTTCCGCAATCAAAAATTGATAGCATGCTTAAAATCTGTCTTCGTAGCCATTGCTAATGGGATATATTTATATGTATTTGTATACAAGGAACACTTATAGGGTGAGAGCAAATTTAATTTGAAATTGTCTTATGTAAATAATATATTTTCAAAATTATACGTTTTGTTCTAATTATTACAAAATTATAAAGTTGCAACGCTGTTTTTCAAATAACTAATATTTACTATTCTTGAGTCTCTAGAGAGGAAAAACGCGCGTTCCTCGAATATGCCCTGATATGCGCGCAACATCGGTGAGTAGGCATTCCTGTTCTTGTGTATGCATATAATTGCAGATATAAGATAAAGATGTAATTATATATTTTAATCTTACAATTAGTATGCTTTAGATTAATTTTTTGTAATTAGCTAAAAGTAAATATTTAATCATACTGCTTGTGGAATGCAACACACATCTGGAAACGTATAATTGATTAACTAATTAATTACATGATGATAAAATTTAAATTATAAAATATCATAGAAAGCGAGATTGGCAATTCGAGGTCGATATTCAAAGCGTACATTCTATGCGCAAAAATAAAAATATACAATCAACAGCTGTGCACATATGTATAATATACACAATATATATAATATATAATCATAACACACTTTTACAAAGTATAAGTCGTTTATTAAAATGTTTGTGTGTACATTATATCTATATCAAATTTTTGTCAATGTATTGTGCATTTAATATAAAAGGTATCTTATATCAGGAGACGCGGTAGTGGTTCCGATCATGTTCAAAAATCAAAAAAATAAGAAATAAGAGACACTACAAGTCTCTTATCCTGTACCACCAAAGTCCATTTTTGGAGATTGCATAACTAATAAAATATAAAAAATTTTGAATCGGACTTTTTTACGCCCTATCTCACTTTCTTTCGTCCTCTTTCGCTCTCTTTGTTGGTCATTTCTCACCCTCGCCTGCTGAAAGTGACCGATGGTCAGTCAGGGTCGTAATCTTGACAATGTTAATATGTGGGAGGGTCAGGGTCGTCGGAGGTGAATTGTCCATTTTAATTTTAATAGTTTTTCACATTTTTTTAATCCATAAGCCCTCGGTGTGTTGCCATCTGTGGTAAGGAATCTTTTATAAGTGAATTCATCAATGTAACTTTTCTTCTTCCATCTGATAAGAAGGGCACGTAGTCTTGAGTTAATTTTTTAGAAGGATCTTTTTCAATTTTTTGATAAGTGGCACTATCTGAGAAGATAGTTTTTGGCTCGTAGCCCTCTAATGTGATAGTAATTTATAATTTATTGAGCCTTATCACTCTTATTATTTAATATACGCGGGCGAAATGAAGCGTTACAATCATAACCATTTTACTTTTACTTTTTCATTTGTTAGACGTCATTTAGGTATTAATTCTTGTAATCTACTTAAACAGTTGTGCAATTTGATCAAAAAAAGTGTTAACATTAAAGTACGAATTAAATTTTTAAGAGCGTGCATTAGACATGAAATCGTTCCGCCACACTTACGTAGACTCACAAAATGTGAAGATATTCTGTTTTACAACATTAACTCATTCAAAAGACTTGAGACAATACAACGTAATCATGTAAAAGCAATTATGCGATTGGAGTTAAAAGATGCGTACCATAATCAAAGATTTAATACTATCGACATTTTTAATATTTCTAACATAGTTTTTGACAACATACCAACTTTCATAGAATGTGAATTCTTCAAATATTTAGACAGTTTCAAAAACGCATATTTTTGTGAACAAATGAATAGAATCAACAATATCTAAAAAAAGGCTTGAAAGAATCTAATATGAATAGAATCAATAACAAAATTGATTGGTTAATAACTAAAAAAGACAAATCTGTTCGTAGTAGTGTGAATCCAATTTCTTATTTAGCTTCTTCCTCTAATAATAACACACTAAACATTCTTAATAATAATCAGAATAATATTGAACCAATTACTTTATATAATTCAAATAATTGGGATGGTGAGACGGTTGTTGATGTTGAAGGGATTCACATTCTTCCGGATGAGTTTCATAATGCCTCTTCTATTGACAATGTACAAGATAAGTGGTTTATCAATTTGGGTAGCATTGACATTCCTTTATATGTTCAATTATTATTACAATTAGGTAAAAAATTCGGGCTACCTATTAACGCTGTTAACAAAGATAAAACTCTAATAGAGTTTATTAAACAGATAGAAAACAATATTGTTGGTCGCCCAAATAATATTGTCAGATTTGTCAGAAATAATTCTATACCAATTCTCAACAGATTTAATAGCAAATTTCCATCCTTAAATCCGAATGAGAAACTTATTACCTCATGGGTAAACACAACTAAAAAATTCATTAAAGAACATCCAGATATTCTTATAACTAATGCTGACAAGGGTAATGTCACGGTTGCCTTGGATAAAACCGCTTATGTACATAAAATGGAAGAAATCTTCTCAGATAGTGCCACTTATCAAAACATTGAAAAAGATCCTTCTAAAAAATTAACTCAAGACTCACGTGCCCTTCTTACCAGATGGAAGAAGAAAAGTTACATTGATGAATTCACTTATAAAAGATTGCTTACCACAGATGGCAACACACCGAGGGCTTATGGATTAAAAAAAATCCATAAGCAGGGGAATCCATTGAGAGTTATAGTGTCATCCATTAATAGTCCGTTGTACTGTCTATCTTTATATTTGCATAATGTAATTAAAAACAATTTTTATAACGTTTCGTTTTATAATATAATAATTCGTAATTTACAGTATTATTAATACAGTTGAAATGCGAAAAGTATTAGATTTTAATTCCATTAGCTCCTAGCCATATCAAAGATAGCTTTCATTTAGTCGACAAACTAAATGGACTACATTTTAATGGACTAATTCCAATTATGTTTTAACTTCTTTTGATGTGATATCTCTTTTTACTAATGTTCCTGTGGGTCTGGCGATAGACAGTATAAAAAAGAGATGGAATTATATATCATGTAAAACTAATATTCCACAAGACGAATTTATAATTGCGGTTAATCTTATCTTGAATTCTACTTTTTTCTCCTTTAATAATAAGTTTTACAAACAGATTTTTGATACTCCAATGGGTTCTCCTATGTCGCCAATAATTGCTGACATAGTGATGCAAGATTTGGAAGAGTCAGCAATTAATAAATTACTCATAAAACCATTATTCTATCACAGATATGTCGATGACATTATCTTGGCTCTTCCATCTGATAGTATTGATGACACTTTAAATATACTTAATTCTTTACATAACAGACTGCAATTTACTATGGAAATTGGTAGTGAAAATGGTTTAAATTCTCTAGACACACGAGTTATTATTGAGGATCAAAGAATTATATTCGATACATATCATAAAGCAACATTTTCTGGTAGATTTTTAAATTTTCATTCTAATCACCCACTTTGTCTCAAGAAAGGCATTATCATTAGCATGGTGGATAAGATTGTTCGTTTGTCTCATCCTCACTTTCATCAAAAAAATTTAATTGATACTATTCAAATATTTCTAAATAATTGCTATCCTTTATCTCTTATTTTCTCTACTATTAATAATAGAATAAAATACCACATTCATAATAATAATCTTACACATAAAATCAATTTAAAACAAAAAAAATTTTTTTCAATACCGTATGTTAAATCTATATTAAATCTATATCTATAGAAAGTTTTTTACCAATTTCAACTAAATTTAATTGCAAATTAGCATACTCTATTCCCAATAACTGAAATGTTTTATTAAGCGAGGAAAAGACAATCTTGAACATTTATCCAACCAAAATGTGATATATAAAATCTCATGTGATGATTGTGAGGCCAGTTATGTTGGCCAAACCAAACGTAAATTAAGTACACGATTGCATGAACACGTTTCAGACATTAATAAAAGAACTGGTTCACCATCCGTTATATCAGATCATCGCATGAATTCAAACCACAATTTTAAATGGAATGAAGTTTCGAAATTTTGGACAAAGAGGCTTCTTATAATAAAAGATTAATATCTGAAATGATACATATAAAAATGCAAAGACAAGGCATTAATAGACAAAATGATACGGAAGCTTTACCAGAATCATACTTACAGATAATAGAATCACTTTCCACGTCATAATCACGTCTCCCTCTTAATTATTCTCCTTCACTCTCACATATCTCCTTCTTCTAACACAATTTCCCCCCTCCATGTTTTTTTTTTAAATTGTTCGTTTTGACAATATCGTGTATGATTCTTTGAATGTCATAACGACTGAAGGCATTGACGTGTTAACAACAAATTTAATTCCGGTCGTTTTTGCTTATAATTGTTTCAAAAAATTTTATTGTAATTTGTGAAAGGGACCATCAATATGAAGGTATTTTATTTATTGTACTAAATGAAATGTTTTAATATAATATCTCTGTGATT
>NW_017300044.1:7347-7684 GCF_001594075.2 Trachymyrmex cornetzi | reverse complement strand
TATTCTTGTATTATAACATTGAGAATGACCCGATCGAGGTTGAAACGTATGATATCATATATATTTTTACATTTTTCTTTTATTACTCTGTTTTTACTTGTTGCGACTAATTATATGCTAAACTTGCGTTGATATATTTATATTCTTATTACCATTACCAACGTTATATTTTAATTTTTGGCTTGTAGTCCTCTAATGTGATAGTAATTTATAATTTATTGAGCCTTCTCACTCTTATTATTAGATTTTTGATCAAAGATACACTATCATTACTAGTCAAAAATACAACGCTTGCTCACTTTCTATTTGTTACTTTTTATTTTTATCTATTTAACAT
>NW_017300044.1:4336-7172 GCF_001594075.2 Trachymyrmex cornetzi | reverse complement strand
TACGATTATGTGAAATTTTCGACACGACAGATACAGACGACGGTTTTTTTGGCAGAAAACACATTCTTCTGTTTGGAGACTTATTGCAGCTTCCCCCTGTAAAAGAACAATTTCCGTTCGTTAAAATGTCTCGATCAGAGATTCAGAAGTATGTTACATCCCGACAAAATTCTCTCTTTCGTTATTATAAATATATGATTCATACCTTAATTTTATTTTATCTCTAGGTTAATATTTCATCATAATCTTGATATTTCGTCCCTATTTTATCTTTATTTCGAAACCGAAAATTCCGTTTCTCTTTTATAGGGGGGTATATCTGTTTCCTTATTTAAACATTCAAACCAACAGATAGATCACGTTATGTACCTTTATGCGTCACACAGATTATCTACTCTAAAGAATGTATAAGAATATTCCACGATCTTTTTTTAAAGAAGCATTTCAATTAAATAATAAATAAAAGCGTATATTAACAGTATATTAGTGATAATGTATGTTACATTTGTGTTTAAAAATTAAGCAATTTATAACAAAATAGAAATCTTCCTGAATTCGAGGACGAATATCTTTTTCTTCCTTTTTTCTTTTTTCTTCTAATAAAATTAAACTAATTTTAGATATATAATTTAGAATGTAATAGATTCGCCTCGCATAAGGATGTTAGTTAAGGAAAACCGAATTTTTATTATAATTTAAAACTCTCAACTATTAAGATTAAACCTATAGAGTGGGGAGTAGGGCTTACGCGGAGCCGTGCTACCTTATCTTAAGGAACCAAGCGCGAGTATAGGTTCTACCAAATTTTGAGGAGTGTTGATTGGTCCTGAAAGGACACTCCCACATTTATTTCCAAAACACAAAAGGAGCTGTCAAAAGCAGTCGAGACACAGTTAATTCTTTTTAGTTCAGTTCGACACAGTTAATTCAGCTTAGTTTAGTTACACGCGCAGTTAATTCTATTCTTCAATTCAGTTCTGTTCAAGACAGTTATTCTTTTATACATTCAATTCAATTCAGTTCAAGACAGTTGATTCTTTTTAGTTCAGTTCGACACAGTTAATAACTATCCTCGCGCTTCCTCAGAAATATACTCCATATTTTCCTTTTTATTGTTCTGTTTCACACTTATATTTTTCTTTTTATTATTAAACGAAAATATTATATACATCAAATCACTGAAACCTAAATCTCTGCTCTGCGTCTCACTCAATTACATATATTCAAGTACATATATATATGAGTATCCGAGGGATTGTTGCGACTGTCGCTGCCAATAGTGTGGCCCCCGTCTTATAGCACTTTCTCGGAATATTCATAATTATCTGAGGATTGTTACGATGGTTACGATGGTTACGGATAGGTTTGGTAACGGATTCTGACATCAATGTTCTCCAGTCGAGAAAAATTAATTTCAAAGGAAGTTGCGATGAAAGATTGAATGAACTTTGCACTTATATGAATCAATTACCGGTTGATACAATATGTTTATTACCCACGTGTTATTTGTGCACGACTTTGAACACGGCGATGCTCGACAAAATTAGTGGCGATGAAATTCTACTGATAGCAGATGATGTCGACTGTACTCCAGCAATGAAGAAAAAAGTGCACAAAATTATAAAAGACAAAGATGAAAAAGTTTCGGAAACAGCTGGTATTGAAAGAGTAATAACGATTAAAATTGGCGCTAAAGTGATGATTCGACGAAACATTGATGTCACTTTGGGACTTGTCAATGGAACGATAGGCATTGTAATTGCGATTCATCGCTCTGTTGATAGAAATCGTATTAATTCCGTTACGGAATAACTGTACATAAAAGTCAAGGAATTACGTGTAAAAATACAATGATAGATTTAGGAATGAGTGTGTTCACTGATGGTCAAGTGTATGTAGGTCTGTCACGAGTGAGTACACTGGAGGATCTACATTTGATAAATTTCAATCCGCCATCCGTTAGAGCAAACTCGGGAGCCATTGCAGAATATAATCGACTGAGATCTGTGTTCAAATCTCAGCTACCACAAATCAATTCGTCCGAGAAAAAGGCTGTGAAAATTTACGACTGTCGATGGGCAATACCTCATATCATTGATGATGTACAGAATTACGGTTGTGCTGAACCAGAAAGTATAGTTACATGGAAAATATACGGCCTTTGCAATGACGATCGTGTTTCGTGCTATGCTAATGTAACATTGCAATGTGCGTTTCATTGTGTACGTATCAGGCAACAAATACTTAAAAATAGAGTATCGAACGCATTGACTGATGCTGTCTGCGCGTATGCTGAGTGTAAGTTTTGCAATATTTTAGCGGTTAGAAGATCTATCGGAGAACGCTTCGAAGAACGAACACAACAAGATGTTTCGGAATTTTTCACGGCTTTAATGTCGACGTATTCCGAAATCAATGATGTATTAGAAGTCGAATTGAAGCACCTAATATGTTGTTCAAATGCTAAATGTAATTGCAATGTAACTACGTTGGAAAAGAGTTGTTTGCTAATATTACCTATGCAGTCCACATTGAAAAGGAAAAAAGGTGTCACTCTGCAAACTTTGATTGATTCAGAATTTTCAAAATGGGAAACGATAAATGGTAATTGTGACGAATGTAACAGTATCGTTCTGAAAAAGAAAACCGCAATTGAATCGACTTCATCCGTCTTAGTATTACAGCTCAATTTATACACTTTTATAAACGATGTTTCTAAAAAACTTATCGACAATCGGATTAACGCCGTACCGACGAGTAATGTCACGATTAATAAAAGAAAATACAAGGTAATAAGTGCTATATTTCACGAGGGCGAAGAAATGAATCGTGGTCA
>NW_017300044.1:1084-1654 GCF_001594075.2 Trachymyrmex cornetzi | reverse complement strand
TATAGTCTGTTTTACTTGTAGGTATGTATGTTCGTTTTGAACTCGTACCTTCAATAACATATGAGTTACTTTTCATGATAATATATTGTATAAATTTAAATAATATACACTTTATTTATGTATGTTCACTTTGAACTGGCACCTTTATTAATATATCGGTTACTTGTCATGGTAATATATTATTAGATAATCATTTAAATTTTTGAAAGTGTTAACTTTGAACTGGTATCTTAAATAACATATCAGTTACTTGTCATGGTAATATATCATCACCCAGGGAGAAACGCGAGATTGGATAGACGTCTATTAGACGTCGGACATGTCTATATCTAAAACAACATCTAGAAATATTAAATTTAGACGTCTACAATAACGTCTAGGAATATTAAATTTAGACTGCATGTGATTTTGTATTATTGTGTTTCATTAAACATGATAAAACCTAATATTCAACACTTATACACATAATAGAGAACAGAGGGTTAATTATAGTTGCGTTCCGAAAACCGTACTATCAGTACTAAAAATCTATAGTTTACGTTAATATGTATATTATAGATTTTCAGTATT
>NW_017300044.1:0-954 GCF_001594075.2 Trachymyrmex cornetzi | reverse complement strand
AGACGCCATTTTAGCCTCGGTGGAAGGACCTTCCACCATGTTCAGTGGCTAGACTGGTATAGATACTTTACCTTGTTCTATATTAGGAGTTAATGACTCAAGTTTATATATCCACGAGAAACGACAACAAATAAGAAAATTATTAAATATGAACGAGAAAAGACCGATAAGTGATTTTTTCGAAAATTTATTGTGTTTTTTGCAATGCGATCGTACTGTTTGTGAAGTATTCATTAATAAGTTTAATTATTATGCTGCAATTATTATGCTTCGACTTCTAACCTCAATTTGTAGTTTATAGAAATCAAAGCCTTACACGGTCTAGCTGGATCTTAATGCTTGTATGATTCTTATGTGAATTTATATACTACGTATGTAGTCCCACAGAAACGCGCGCCGAAAAATTTCCGGTCTTGAAACGCTAACTCTACTAAACTACCGCAGTAATATCACGAGTTAAATTGACTAGCAATTTAACAAATTTTTGATGCTTATTCGCATCTTCGAAACGATCTTAATAATGATGAATAACATATTAAAATCTGTAGATAATTAATTCTTATTGCGAAAAATATTACCTCGGCCGGGAGTCGAACCCGGATCTCTTGCATACCGTGCGAGCGTCCTGAGCCTTTAGACTACCGAGGCCTTAGTAACATTCTTCGCAATAATTGGCATATGAAGGAACAACGTCTCTTTTAGGCGACGTAAATAAATAATATAATATATTATAGGACCGTACATGTGATAACACAAACTATAGAAATCAAAGCCTTACACGGTCTAGCTGGATCTTAATGCTTGTATGATTCTTATGTGAATTTATATACTACGTATGTAGTCCCACAGAAACGTCGCCTAAAACAGACGTTGCCTAATTTACGTCGCCTAAAAGAGACGTTGTTTCTTCATATGCCAATTATTGCGAAGAATGTTACTAAGGCCTCGGTAGTC
>NW_017300043.1:296995-297740 GCF_001594075.2 Trachymyrmex cornetzi | reverse complement strand
CTGAAGCAGGGGGAGGGGGGGTGAGAGTCGAAGGTGAGAATCGTGTGCCCCTAAAGTAGGAGGGGTTAGAGTCGGAGGTGAGAGTCGTAAGCCCCTATAGTAAAAAGAAGTTATTTCGTAAACTTTTGTTTATAATTTCTTAATGAGTAACGTCCTGCAATTAAAACTTCCTCAGGGTCACTCGAGGTCATGACCTTGACAACATATGTCAAGGTCAAGGTCATTGGGGGGGCTCCCCTAATCTACATTTTTACCCCAAATCTTAACGAATAAATTATATAATAATGCGCTATTTATGCGCTCTCAAAATCCGTAAAAAAATTTTTGCTCACATTTTATTTAACTAAAAAAAATTTTTTGTGGGAAGTCTAAGTGAACTGTCAGTCAATCTCTGCCCTACCCCTCTCCATGTGTTAATAACAACCGATTTAAAAAATTAAATACACAGGATTTATGCGCTATTCATGCGCTTTATATAGTTTCAATTTTTGCGCTGCATCCCTTAAGGGACTTTCCTCTTGGAGCAGACAGTTATATTCATCCCTAAGTCGTTTAAGCTTGCAAAATTACACTATCTAACTATGCAAAATATATCTTCGATTTATGCGATACTATTTCCAAGCAAATTCAATTTTTACGTTGCAACTTTTAAGGGACTTCCCTTTTGGAGCAAACAACCCATACTAAGAGAAAAAAATAGTATCAGATGTAACGATGCACCCCCAATAACTGCATCGTCCCCGGC
>NW_017300043.1:291323-296223 GCF_001594075.2 Trachymyrmex cornetzi | reverse complement strand
ACTACATATACACGCATTCACAACACTGTACTAAACACACGAGAATATACGATCATTCTTATTACACATCGCCGCATTTCACTGCATTCTTTACCGCCTTGTCTCTCTCCTCTTGGCCGAACTCTTTGCGACCCTGGCCGCATCCCGTGACCGACGAGCTACGTCCGCGCAAAGTCAGGTTGTTTCACAGTAACTACAAAAGTATGGTGAAATAGCACCTCAACTATTCATAATTAGTTGTGGGAAGAATAATACCATAGTTAATGGAAATGCATAAATATTGGTAAATACAACCAAATAATATAGTTATTAGTACTACAGTGAGAATCGTTGCCGCAACTACAAAAATATGGTGGAATAGCACCTCAACTATTCGTAATTAGTTATGGGAACAAAAATATCATAGTTAATTGAAATGCAGACATTGACAAAATATAACTAAATAATATAATTAATATTTGTGAACAGTTCTGCGATTATTGTCAATAATATTGTTGCCACAACTATATTTTTATAGTTATTATTACAATAATTTTTCTTAAAGATACAATATTTATTTCTTAATTATTATATCAATATGTACAATTTATTTATATATTTGTAACGCATGCAATTTATTTAATTATGATACAATTACGCATTGAATATTTGAAAAAACTCATGGGGTATTGATAGGATTTGAACTTAAGACCTCTAGGTTAGTAACCTACCTACGCTAACGCTGAGCTAATCGCACGCTTGGATACTTGATGTATTCGATTGTTACTACCAATCATGTCTTGCGCATCAAACAAGATTTTTCGCAAGAGTGCATCAAAATCTGTTTCCCTGAATAATTTTACAAATTATTTATATCTTATGTAACACAAGAATAAATTGTATGTAATTAATAATAGTTATGGCAACCATTCAACTTTAGTTGAAACAACTTTAAAGTAGTAAAATGCTATAGTTAATGTTATTCTTCCCATAAAAATCCAACTTTTACCTATTACTTGTCGTAATTTGTGCATTTCCATTCAACTTTAGTATCGGTAACTTTTAAAATCGAAAATTGTACCTCCAATTAAAACAATTATGAAATTATTATTGAATTAAGCATAATATAGTTTATTCAGTCAAGTATATTAGTTCTACATACAAAACTTGGATCGTTGTCAAATTTATAGTTGGTGTACGACTATGAAATTTTCTCTCAGCGTGCTTTGGTAATAATTTATTTCTTTCTCCACTAAAAGAAAAATGTTTGACATTTGTAACTATAATTATATATTATTATAATTATGATTATTATAGATATAATAGTAATAATAGTAACTATGTGTATAGTTCTAGCAATAAATGTATATAGTTGGCAACTTAAAATGATGCGTCTTCATAAGAATAATTCGATTGAGTAATTTTTTTCATGCAAACGTTTATGCGGCTGTGCAATTTTTTGTGGATATACCCTAAATCGCACGTGAAATACATAACAGGGCATATAAGCGCATAACATAAAACTGCTAAATTTAGCATCCAGTATTAAGTTGCCATATTCATTTACATGAGATGTTCATTGTTCAGCGATCATATGTTATGCTTATGCTCTGTTATGCATTTCATGTGAGACAGATTCAACTATTATTCTTCCCATGATGCTTGTACAACCTTTACCTATTAATTGTCGTAACCCTTCAACTTGAGTAGTACTAACTTTAAATAGCTAAAATGCTATAGTTAATGTTATTATAACATTAATTACGGTTACTGCTACTACAGTTGAAAGGTTGCAACGACTGAGTTGGAACTATAGTTGAATGGTTGCAACAACTAATAGGTAAGGGTTACACAAACTCCATGGGAAGAATAATATTCAATACAGAATTTCTAAAGTTATTGCTACAAAAGTTGAATGGTTATGACAACTAATAGCTAAAGATTATACAAGCTTCGTGCGAAAAATAACACTAAAACTTATCATCAATGAAATGCACATCAAGTATAAGCATAACAGAAAATCACTAAATCAATAGACATTCAAAGTTTAAGGTCATCATATTATTGATTTACACATGATCCTTTTGCTCAACTATCTTATGTTATGCTTATGCTGTGTTATGCATTTCATGTACAATCAGCTTTAAGCGGGGAGCACGGACTCTTGCATAATGCATAATATATGAGGCATAAGAAATCGAACCAATACAAGTCCTTTATTTCCTTCCTTTCTGTAAAATAAAGGACACTGATTGGTTGATTTTCTATGCTTCATGTTTTATGCGTTATGCAAGAGTCTGTGCTCTCCGCTTTAAGGGTTTCATACATGAAATGCATAACAGAGCATAAGCATAACATAAGACTGCTGGACCAATGAACATCTAGCATAATGTCGCCATATTGATTTACACAAGATGCTCATTGGTTTAGCGGCCTTATGTTATGCTTATACTCTGTTATACATTTCATATGTGAAGCCCTTTAGTGTTATACTATATGCATGAAGCTTATTTAATCATTACTTATTAGTTCTCGTAACTGTTCAACTTTAGTAGTACTAACTTTAAAAAGCTAAAATGCTATAGTTAATCTTACTCTTCGCACGAAGCTTGTGTAACCTTTATCTATTTGTTGTAGTAACCATACAACTTTAGTAGCAGCAACCTTAAAAAGCTAAAACGCTATAGTTAATGTTACTCTTCGCACGAAGTTTGTGCAACCTTTACCTATTAGTCGTTGTAACCATTGTACTGTAGTAGCAGTAACTTTATAAAGTTGAAACGCTATAGTTAATGTTATTCTTCGCACGAAGTTTGTGCAACCTTTACTTATTAGTCGTTGTAACCACTGTACTGTAGTAGTAGTAACCTTAAAAAGCTAAAACGCTACAGTTAATGTTATTCTTCGCACGAAGCTTGTGCAACCTTTACCTATTAGTTGTCGTAACCATTCAACTGTAGTAGCAACAACTTAAAAAATAATAAATTATTATCTTTAGTTGAATCAACTATAGAATTATTTTTGGATTAACTATAATATAGTTAACTCAGCTATATATATATATATATATATATATTTGTTCTACGTGCAAAATTTGTATAGTTGCCACCTTTATAGTTGTCATAACTATGAATTTTTCTCTCAGTTCAGCAAACATGACTTGGCACTATTATATAATTTTTTTATCATTATTCAGACGTCTCTGTTTTATAACAACAAGACAGCTCTATGGCGTAAACGAGATATCTTGATATAAATATGATAATTTTGTTACATGTCTTTGTTATATATAAAATTTAGCACATAACATAATTATGTAAATTAAACGTAATTAAGTTACATCCATATACCATTCTATGAATGAGACATAACAAATACAAAATACATTTACATCATTAAACCATAATGGAAAAAGATGTAAATAATAGGTACATGTTTTGGTTACATCTGCAGAAATGTATACTGTAGTCTGTAACAGTTATATCACTAAAATTATAAGATCGTACTTTCTTAAAAAATTACATCACTACGATGTAACATAATTTCATAAATTATACGTCACTTTTTCAGTGTTTGAATACTTTGAGTATATTTCATTATATTTGTTTTTGCACATTGAGAGAAGTGACTTTGTTATATAAACATATTAAGGGACAACAAATGTGATAAATTGATAAGAAAACGATCGATCAATACGTACTATTGCAAATTATTTCTTATTATTCGTCAATATAACAAATAATCAAAATAATCAGTATCGCTAGCAAATAAAGTCTATCCAAAAGATTATTGGTTAGGTTATACATAGTTTGCTTCTATTATACTATCAGTTAATTATTTTTAAGCAATTAGATAATAATATATACGATTGTCGTGTAGATTTTTCTTTTATAGATACAAAAATATAAAGAATAAGTATTTAACATGGATAGATTATTATCATTTCCTAACTAACATAAGTGAACAAATATCAGCGTATTATTTCGTTTCCTCTGTAATCTCTTCAAATATAAATTAGGTCAAAACGTAGTTCAAATTTTAAACAAAATAAGATAAATAAAAGGCATAAAACTACGAACGCAAGATGTAAGCAGCGAATAAATATACAGGGTGTCCCAGTAACTCTGTTACAAGGCAATATCTCCGTTACCGTTAATGATACGCGAAAATGCCTGAGGAAGAAATTGTTTGGTTCGAAGGGACATACATTATGGTGAGATTTATTTCTTTCTCAAGGTCATATTTTTAGAGCCTTCAAGGTCATCGATACTTTTTTAAATAGGACTACATATTTTTTTCATTATAGCGTGATAGCTGAGGTCAAGACGAATCCAATGGCCTATAATACCATGACCTTCACGTGACCTTGAGAATGAAAAATTCAGAAATTTTGAGGAATGGGTGCGAATAATGAAATAAGTACACTACAAAATTTTGCATTGAAAAATTTATTGTAATAAATGTTCAAAATTGTTTCCATGTACTTCTAAACATTTGTTGATTCGAGTATTAAGCGAACGTCGCACATCTTTTTCATTCTTTCATGTTATTACGTGTCGTAGGCTTTGTCGAAAAAACTTTCTCTTTGATAAAGCCCCATAGAAAAAAATCTAGAGGAATGTTGAAACCGCATAACCAGACGTAAGAATAGAGGAACATCTTCTAATAATGAAGGAAGTATATTCTTCTCGCAATGCATTAAATATTTTATATCCAAATAAATGGATAGGAAGAGGATGTCTGACTCCTTGGCCGCCACGTTCTCCTGATATTAATCCTCTAGATTTCTTTCTATGGGGCTTTATCAAAGAGAAAGTTTTTTCGACAAAGCCTACAACACGTGATAACATGAAAGAAAGAATCCGACAAGCTTGTGCTGCTGTAACACCCCAAATGTTAGCAGATGTGCGACGTTCGCTTA
>NW_017300043.1:290041-290831 GCF_001594075.2 Trachymyrmex cornetzi | reverse complement strand
AATGACTCGATCATAAGCGTGCGATTAGCTCAGCGTAAGTGTATTAGACTACTGTTCTAGGGATTGTAGGTTCAAATCTTGGCGGCGATGCAATGCGTTTTTCAATAATTAATTGTAGTTAAGAAGACAAGAATATAGATATGCGAAACAATAAGTAATAAATTGAACTAGAAAATCAAAAGTAAATAATAACAAAAAAATAATTTTTTTCGTTAAGATATAACAGTAATCTTTTTATTACATAAAAAAATAGTTTTTATTTAAGAAAATTTTTTATTACATATAAAAAATATATTTTTTTCATTTAAAAAAAGAATTGCAAAACTATATAAATTATTTCTTTAATTCTAATAGCAAGAAATAACCAAAAACTTCTTCAAATCAAAGAAATTGAGTCGATATCAATAAGTAACAAATAAATAACAATTTCACCCTTTTGTCACAGTGACAAATTTTGCATTGCGTAAATATATTGTCGTTATATATACATTTCATCTCAATACATCCCGTGTAGAAAATTGTTAGGGCTTACAAAAGGGCCTTCCCAAGTAACATGATCTATAATATATTTGCTGCAACAGCAAAAATGTGACTGGCACAACCTTCTGCCAGCCTTAATTACAACTATTTGGCAGCCACAGCTATTTTGGCTGTATTAATTGCTGTACAATCGTTGTGACAGCTAAGAAGAAAGTAAAAATACAGCCACAGCTATTTAGGCTGTATGGGTAGCTGTACAGTCGCTGTGACAGCTAGTAGAAGAGTCAAAATGCAGCCACAGCTATTTTGG
>NW_017300043.1:268994-289929 GCF_001594075.2 Trachymyrmex cornetzi | reverse complement strand
CAGCCACAACTATTTTGGCTGTACAGTCGCTGTGACATGCGCATGAGCACAAGCTAAAATACAGCCGAAATAGCTGTAATCTAGCTGTAACTTGTATGTCACAACAAAAGCAAACAGTAACATATACAACTGTCCGTTTTAGGTTAAAAGCATGTATCAGCGATGGTCATGCGGACCCATGCGTTCATTTAAGCGGCTCTAAAATTATTACTTAAGGATCTGTGTGTAGTTCTGTAATTAGCGTATTTATGAATTTGCGTCCGCGTTAGTATTATATGTGTAAGTTATAAATTGTAATAAGTTGTACTGATTAATTAATCCTTAAATTTGATCTAATTCTAGTGAGACAAAGGTTCCGGGATATTTCAAGTTCAATTCCAGCTAAAAAAATTTTTTTATTGTATTTTAAATATTTTTTTGTAATTTTAAAATTAAAAGTTAAACTTTCATTGAATATTAATTTACATATGAAGAAAATTCTACTTATTAGTTTATTTTATTCAGATTATCACTATAATATATATGGCTATGACAGCCTCTTTACAGCAAAATGGTTATGCAGTTGAATGGCTGCGACATCGTTTCCACAGCCCAAAAATGTTGTCCCATTTTTGCTGCAACAACTTTGTAACAATGTCATAATGACGTTGTGGCAGTGACTGTCATAGACGAAAATAATGCTGCGGTGTAAGTTGCGACAACATTATTGAAGATATTTTGAAGCTTTATGGTGGTTATGACAACCTTTCCGCAGCAAAATAATTGCGCAGCCAAATGGCTGCGACATCGTCTTCAAAGCCTAAAAATGTTGTCCCATTTTTGCTGCTACAACTTTGTCACAATGTCATAATGACGTTATAGCAGTGACTGTCATGGACAAAAATGCTGCGATTTAAGCTGAGACAACGTTATCGCAGACGTTTTAAAGCTTCATGTGTTACTTGGGTTATAAGTATACCCTAAAATTTATCGGGATCTATTAGAGCAGATTACTTGGGCCCTACATGGCATGTAACAAATTGTTTACCAGGCCCCTATAAGGAAAAATTATCATAGCCCTATAAGGAAAAATTATCAGGGCTTTTATAACGAAAAATTATCAGGGCCTTGTAAGAAAAAATTATCAGGGCCCTATAAGGAAAAACTATCAGGGCTCTATAAGGAAAAACTATCAGGGTCGTGTAAAGAAAATTTATCAGGGCCCTGTAAGGAAAAATTATCAGGGCCTTATGAGGAAATATTACAGGAATTAATTTTATGTTAATTTGAAACGGTCACCCATCTGAATGCGAATCACCATTCGCGTTGCTTGACCTCTGTAATCGTACGGAACTGCTACTTCGATGATCCACGAATGTTAATGAACGTATAGTTGTGATATATCTGTCAATATAATCCTGATAGAAATTGTGCAATTTAACTGAACATCCAGTCAGTATTTTTTTGTACGTGCCCATACGCACTTTTAGGGGATGAAACACCCTTTAGAAAAAAATTTGGTTTTTCTCTTTTAGAAAAAAATTTTCTATCTCTTACAGTTCCGACGATATTCGCTCTTCGAAAGAGAAAAATTAATTAATTTTTTTCTAAGGAAGTGTTATATCCTTTAAAAGTGCGTATAGGCACATATAAAAAAATACGTGTCGCTTATTTTTGTCTGGAGAACAACATACTAATCTGGCATCCCTAATAAATCCTTTCCAGGCCCTTATAAGTTAGCCCTAATAAATAAGTATTTATAAAATTAATACATCCCTATCAAATCCCGATAAGGGCCTCATCAGATATAAATAAGGAAGCCTTACTTATGAAATCCCTAATAAATCTTTTCCAGGCCCTTATAAGTTGACACGGGATAATTGTTATATGCCAATTCTGTCGTCGTTTTGTATTTAAATCGTATCACTGTTATGTAACTACTATAGGTAAAATGGGACGACAAATTTGAGAACATTCTCCGCAAATTCACGTAACTTTTGACATCACTGTTACCATCACTGATCCAAAAAATTAAGATTATGTACGAGTTACGAGATTGAGATGTATTTGTATTTGCTGGGTATAATATTTGTATCTAAGTCATTAAAATTGTGAAAGTACATTAGCAGAAATTTGTTAGGGCATGCGTGATGTATGATCAAGCCCTTATCAGGAAGTAGTAAGGTATGCCCTAGTCGAGAATTCTCCACTTGAGCCTGATCAGGAAGTAGTAAGGTATGCCCTGGTAGGGAATTCCCCACTCGAGCCTGATTCAGAAAGCAGTAGGGTATACCTTGATAGGGAATTCCCTACATAGGCCTGATCAGGAAACGGTAGAGTATATGTCCTATAATATATGACAGGTTTCCTAACTTATATAGTCGTTAACTTTAAGTTAAGTTTAATATCTCGCATGATAGAGCGACTTTTTTTCTGTCAGATTCTTTTATTTCGTATAAAAACGCGTCTACCAAATAATTTTTATTATTAAAAGTGGGGCTATTGGATGGAATAATTATCTAACTAATTTTGCTCAGTTGTAGTATTTTTATATATTAAGAAAATTAATATTTGATAGTATAATAGTAACTGACTGGATATTCAATTAAACTGCACAAATTTCTCTCAGGATTATATTAACCAATAAAACTTAAATTATAACTCTCGAAAATGTCAAATAACACAAACATTAGTGGGCTAATGAGAGTCACAGCTGCGGTAATTCGTGCGAGAAAGAAACAATTTTTATTATGTATAATACTTATAATTCTAGACGTTTCGGCTCCAATTCGGGCCATCCTCAGTAATTCGAATCGATACAATAATCATTTCATCTTCCATGGCTGGACAAGAGAGTGGCAACTCCATCAATCCATAAATCTTGTCTCAAGATTGAAAAATCTCGTGGCAGTGAATAGAAAGAAATTCTAAATATGATGAATAGGTTTGTTATATTTGTTGTTTGATTATCGCACTTAGTCGAATATCGTCCGCTGACTTGCTCGCAGTCAGAATGTTTCTTTGCGACCAACTTTATTTCCTGTATTAAACAATTTAATGTTATCAGTGAATTTGCATGGCTGTACAGGTGAGTTCTATTTCCAATTTCCTTTTTCTTTTTATTGTGTTAAACATACTAATGGCAAGTCATATTTAGAATTTCT
The DNA here is from genome assembly GCF_001594075.2 of Trachymyrmex cornetzi. NCBI lineage: Eukaryota > Metazoa > Arthropoda > Insecta > Hymenoptera > Formicidae > Trachymyrmex > Trachymyrmex cornetzi. Next base: position 286,786 of record NW_017300043.1, on the reverse strand, counting down.
TTCTATTCACTGCCACGAGATTTTTCAATCTTGAGACAAGATTTATGGATTGATGGAGTTGCCACTCTCTTGTCCAGCCATGGAAGATGAAATGATTATTGTATCGATTCGAATTACTGAGGATGGCCCGAATTGGAGCCGAAACGTCTAGAATTATAAGTATTATACATAATAAAAATTGTTTCTTTCTCGCACGAATTACCGCAGCTGTGACTCATTAGCCCACTAATGTTTATGTTATTTATATTGAGGTATGTTACAACTATACCACATTCATCAACATTCAATGTTCATGGATCATCGAAGTAGCAATTTTCATACGATTGCAGAGGTCATGTGATGCGATGTGTGGTACAACTTTCGGATGGGTGTCCGTTTCGAGATACCATAAAATTAATTCCTATGTACAGGGGAAAATGTTTTTTTTAATTATAATTTTGTCGTGTGTACTCTAGAATATGATGATGCTAATCAATAATACTTATTTTAATAATAAAACTGGATTTATAAATTTTTTTCGGGATTATAATGTTTTTATCCGCAATAAGGGGCCTGACAAATTCCTGATAAGGTCCTGATAATCCTAATCAGGCAATCTTAATTCTCGACGTTATATTTACGGTAAGTGTCGGACCGGATGTCCCGATGAGCGCCTGATCAAGCATTAGGGCATCCTGATAAGGACCTGATCAGCGCCCTTCAAAAATTTCTACTCGGATGCTTTAATTGTACAAAGTATATTTTTGATTTATGAATTCCAAGCAATTATGTTTCTCTTAAAAAATCAGAGATGTAAAAGTGTTTTGGAAAAGGTGAAGGTCAAAAATACAATAAATCGGTAAGTATAATAAATAGAATTAGTAATACTTTCGTTCTATTTATTAACCTTATTTAAATACAATCATAAAGATATAAGATAAATTTTTGCTTTTTGATTATTGAGGAAGAACTCACTGACGTAAAATGTCTAATATTATTATTTTCAATGTTTCCAATATTGGTCCATAATTTGAAAGTAACAATGTCTCTTAGAACATATTCCTGTTTTATAAATGTGAGTTTGTGCAAGCTATATGCAGATAATATAGAAGTGAATGTGAAAACGGAAATATTCGTAATCCTATTAAAAAAATATTCATTCAAATGGAATGAAAAAGTATTCGTTTCTTGACGACTAAAAATGAAATGTATTCGAATGGGTATTTTCATTCATTTTTTTCAAATATTAGATGTATTCATCGAGCACGTTACCTTTTTCAAAATCTTTTTACATCATCATCTTTGATTTTTGAATTGAAACATTTCAATTGCTTGGAATTTATAGCGCATAAATAAAAAATATACTTTGCACAAATAAAGCATGTATTTTCACAATTTTTAATGACTTAGATACGAATATTACTATTTGCTACAAGAGGGAAGTCTTTTAAAGGTTGCAGCGCAAAAATCGAAATTGCTTGGAAATAATAGCGCATAAATCGAAGATATATTTTGCATAGTTAGATAGCATAATTTTGCAATTTTAGAGATGAATATGATTGTTTGCTCCAAGAGGGAAGTGCCTTTTAAGGGATGCAGCGCAAAAATTGAAACTATGTGAATATGTAAGCGCATAAATCCTGTGTACTTGATTTTTTTCCTAATCGGTTGTTATTAACACGTGGGGGACTGACAACCTCCTCAGCCGTCCCCCCACAAAAAATTCTTTTTTTAGCTGAACGAAATGAGCTCAAAAATTTTTTTTGCCGACTTTGAGAGTGCATAAATAACGCATTATTATACAGTGATGGGAGAAAGTTCGGCAACGGTTAAATATCTTGGAAAATAATGCTTATGGAAAAAAATGTTCAATACAAAAGTTTTAGTATATCAAGTGGTCTATTATATGGTTATGTTGAAATGACCTTCATGTGACCTTGAAGGACACCGTGAAGGTCAACTTTGAAATCTTAAATGGAAATACCTATTTTCTCTTACATATCCTTAAAGCTGGTGTCAAGACGTTTCCGAAACACTCGTTACAAACCCTTTTTGCTTGAGATCTTCCTGAGTTAAGAACCTTTAAAGTTTAAGTATCGTCGGCGCGTTACTAAGGTATGCGCGCGCGCGCGCGCGCACACACACACACACACACACACACACACAAACGCGCGCGCGCGCAAGACTCACTTTGATCAAGCATCTCGAAGAGGTGGATATCCGACCATGCCACCTCCACGCAGTATACCTTAGATAACGCGCCGGCGATACTTAAACTTTAAAGGTTCGTAACTCAGGAAGATCTCAAGCAAAAAGGGTTTGTAACGAGTGTTTCGGAAACGTCTTGACACCAGCTTTAAGGATATGTAAGAGAAAATAGGTATTTCCATTTAAGATTTCAAAGTTGACCTTCACGGTGTCCTTCAAGGTCACATGAAGGTCATTTCAACATAACCATATAATAGACCACTTGATATACTAAAACTTTTGTATTGAACATTTTTTTCCATAAGCATTATTTTCCAAGATATTTGACCGTTGCCGAACTTTCTCCCATCACTGTATAATTTAGTCATTAAGATTTGGTTAAGTGAGGGGGCCAGCTAGGCAGACGTGTTAAATATGTAAATACATGTAAAGTAAATCGGGGTAAGACGCCACACTTAAGCCTTTATTCTTGAATAATTTCTTAAATTAATGTTATTAATTAACCTACAAAAAAATATCATTTATATTTTAGAAACCTTTCTTTAGTTATACAAATTAACGAATTAAATTTTTGATATTCCATATTATTGGAAAAAATTGATGTCATACTTGACTGACCAGAAAAAAAAAATTTTTTTTTAATCGACCTCTCAGCTCAAAAGCTTCTATTTCGTGCCAAAAGAACATCCCTAAATTTTTATTAAAAAATATTAAGCTTTAGACGTAGTTAGTGAACGATTTTTAAATCAAAGTTTTGATTTCCCTTAATACATGTTTGATTTGATGCAAAAATAGCTTAATCCGGATTTTAAATGTGATACTGTATGTTTTTTTGGTCGCTGAATACGATGTAATAATTCATTTAGCTATATGTATATATACCGAGATCCTAAAACGAAGCTCGAACTCTGACGAAGCCACCAGAGATCGCTGTTTTTCCAGCGCATTGACATGTACTTTATATACTACCCCATCGATACCTCACGCAACCTACGATACACGCAGTCGTACGTTCGTGTCAATTTTCGTATAACAAATTTGTCACGATAAAGCGTCTAAGTCTAATTCTAAGAATTCGACGGTATTTGTTCGTGTAAACTACACTGAGAGAAAATGAAATAGTTCTAGCAACTATAAATTTGGCAACTTTTGCAATTGAAGTACCTGTAACTAGTTTTATAAAGTAATAGAAACTGAAGTATGCTGAATGTTATAAAAATATAGTCACGGTAACAAATTGTACGCACTATTAATTGGTAGTGAAATAGTGGTTCAACTACATTGAGATGATTAGTTACTTGGACTTCATGCAAATAGATATAACATTTATATTTTTTTGTTTATATAGACAAAAACTTTTTAAAAATAAAATACTCTATCTCATGTAACTAATTAATCATTGTTGAGGTAATTTTAAAGAATACGTTAAAAATCTTTTCTCTAAAGTCGCTCAGCAGGAATAGTACGCATTGTCACCAAAAAGATGTCGGAATTCAGTTTCTCCCAAGAAGAAAATCACTCAGCTTACAATAAAAATTGCAGCGTTGGTTTCGAACTTGGAAGACAAAAATAAATCAGAAATACATACACAAATTTCTAACTATGTATTATAAGAATTATGATTTAATAAAAACAATAAGTAATTAAGTGAACTAAGAAAATATAGTAATATTAACTATTTGTAATTGATTATATGATTAATGTTATTATATTTTCTTAGCTCACTTAATCTAGTTCTTATTAGAATTGAATAATATGTATTAGAGTTGAATGATAGTATATAGTTGAGGCTCTATTTCACTACAAATTTATAGTTACTAATACGACTTTTCTTTCTGAGTGTACGTGTTTGTGGATTACTATTTCGTATTAAGTATACAGGTTGCAAAACTTTCGTATTAAGCAAATATTGTCACAACTTGACAGCTTGAGACGCTTGTTACACGAAGAAATGATAAAAATATATCAGTTTCGAAATTTTTGGTCGTTCTCGGTATAAATTCCACCTCACAAACACATATTAATGCGTATACTTTAATCCTGGAAAAGGATTTTTGAATCTGTGAAAAAGAAAAAAATATTTGTTATACAAAAATTATATGATTTAATCGGTAATACGAACGGCTTTAGGATCTCCTTAATCGAGAGGTAAGCTCATATAATCTTTGTATAACAAATACTTTTTTTCTCGGTAACGATACCGAGTTTGTAGAACTAAGATTTAAAGTCTAGAAAAGAAATACTTTCACCGAATAGAAAATACGTGTATATAGGTGCTTTGCGAAGACTAGGACTGTCAACAGAGCCGAAATTCCATATAGCAGTAGTTGTGCGGTCTTGCGATAGATGTTGCTGGCATATGTTAGATAAGAACAGATGTATGCGTTTGAGTAAGACAGAATGATATATATTATACAGGGTGTATAAAAAGTCCCGGACCCCTTAAATATCTTGAAGAGTAATTATTTTTGAGAAAAATGTTTTATACAAAAGATATAGGGTTGAAAATGATCTATTGACTAACCTTATCAATTTGATCTTGGATGGTGCCACCAAGGTCAAGTCAAGGTCAAATCGATTTTTTTAAACAAAATACCCTATTTTTGATTCTAGAATCTAATAGCTGAGGTTGGGAGCTTTCCAAAACACTATAATAAAGCCTCTTTTTAATCAGTACTTTTCATGTTATGAGAGTTGAAAGTTACGGAACCGCCGCGGCATTAGCATTACCTAAGCTAAGATGATCGTATCCATTTTAATGATGCGAAGATGGGATGATCATAGGAGGTCTTACGCAAGCGACAAGACTTTTCAATCAATTTTTTAGAAATAAAGACAATGGTATATCTAAATCAACTGTCATTCGTTTGAACATTTGTCATTCCTTTAACCCAACTCGCCTTACCTACCAGTTTTTAATTATTTTCTCGGCTAGACCCCCCCGGGATCTGGAACTTCGTCAAGTTATATCTCTGAATAGAAAACATATTTTTAACTTATCACATGCAAAATTGATATCTCTAGAATAAGACAAGTACAAATAAACAAAGATGAAACAAAAAATATTTTATTCTTAAATTACATCATAAAAAGTTAAAGTCTGAATTGCAATGTGAAAAATCGCATTAAATACGTCATATCCCAGTATGGCGAGCTAGGGTTAAAAGAATATTACATATTATAGTGCGCGCGCGCGCGCGCACACACTCACACACACACACACACACAAATACTCAAATTGGCGTCCCTCCGCACTCTGACAATGTGCTAGACGATTATAAAAACTTAAGACTGCATTTCTACAGAATTCGCGAGGCATTATTCTAAATTTATTTATTATTCGTTGACGTAAATCATTAAGATTTCTAGGTTTAGTATTATAAATTTTTCCCTTTAAATATCCCCACAAAAAAATAATCGAGTGGATTTAGATCAGGCGATCGTGCTGGCCATTCAATGTAATCCCTTCTTCCTATCCACCTATTCAGAAAAACTTCATTTAGATATTGGCGTACTCGTAAACCGTAGTGAGGTGGCGCCCCATCTTGCTAGAACCAAATGTCATTGAAGTTTTGACAAGCGATGTTTCGGATTGCCGGAACTATTTCATCTTGAGGCATGGCTAAATAATTGTCAGCGTTTAAATTACCTTCAATAAAGAAAGGCCCAATAATGGCTTCATTTAAAATTCCAGCCCATACGTTGACTTTTTGCTGAATCTGAGTATGTGCCTCGTACATCCAATGAGGATTTTCATCGCTCCAATATCTGCAATTATGTCGATTTACATTCCCGATTAGCTCAAAAGTAGCTTCATCTGAAAAAATAATGTCGTCTACAAATAAAAGATTTCTATCGATATTTAACATCATACTTTCACAAAATTCAATGCGACGATCAAATTCATCTTCACAAAGTTTCTGCGCCAGATGGATCTTATAGGGATGAAATTTTTCCTTTTTTGGAATTTTATGAACTGACATAGGATTGATGTCGTGTTGTTGTGCAACTTTACGAACTGATTTACGCGGATCTTCGATAAAAGAGTGTAGAACATTCAATCTTTTATTAGGATTTGTAGCTATTGCTGTTCTACCTTGTCTATTACGGTCTTTTACGAAACCTGTTTCTTCAAAACGCGTTGTACAGTACGAATAACAGTCGATTTAGATATACCATTGCCCTCATTCCTAAAAGTTTGATTGAAAAGTTCTGTTACATGTGCGTAAGATCTCCTACGATCACCCCATCCTCATCATTAAAAGGGATATACGCTCCTGTTCAGTAAACATTATAAAGTATTTTAAATAAATACTTTATAAACAAAGATAACTATGTAGCGATAAGCAATTTCAGAATGGAGTATCACGAAAAAGTATACCTTCTCAATCGCAGGTCACAGAAAGAGTGAACTTGACAGGACAGATCTCTAGCTTATGTAGTCTCCAGCTTTGTTGAATGAATGGGTAGGAGGGAGAGGGAATGGAAAGGAGTAGGAGGGAAAGGCGAGGAAGGAGAAGAAAAGGGTAGAAGGGAGGAGGAGATAGAGGTACAGACATTCGGGTACATACATACATGACTCATAAATCCAGTCGGTCAATCTCTACGTATTACCTTAGATAATGCTAATGTCGGCGGTTCCGTAAATTTCAACTTTCATAACTTGAAAAGTACTGATTAAAAAGAGGCTTTATTATAGTGTTTTGGAAAGCTCCCAACCTCAGCTATTAGATTCTAGAATCGAAAATAGAGTATTTTGTTTAAAAAAATGGATTTGACCTTGACTTGACCTTGGTGGCACTATCCAAGGTCAAATTGATAAGGTCAGTCAATAGATCATTTTCAACCCTACATCTTTTGTATAAAACATTTTTCTCAAAAATGATTACTTTTCAAAATATTTAAGGGGTTAGGGACTTTTTATACATCCTGTATAATATAATGTAAAAACTGAATCAAAGATGTCACCACTATTATCGAATTTGGAATTAAAAAAGTCTGTACTTGATCAGACTACATCGACCTTGATCGACTTAGGTAATCGGTTTAGCATCCCCTTAAGGGGATGCTAGAGTGCCCTGTTTACCAATGAAGTATGATTAATTTTCTTCGACTCGTTTCTCTTAATTGCACTTACGGATTGAAAAGTCCTTCTCACAATTAAAGTATTGACAACAACACTGGCTGCCAGCTACAATTTAATACGAAAAATGAAAGAAAATTAAAAATTGTAGTTTTGTCACCGGCTCCTGCAGTCAACTCGTCACAATATATACTGCATACAAAAGTTTCAGATTTTACCCGTTTAAAATAAGTAGCCAGCAGCCTACAGAAAATCTTGAAGAACAATACTATGCCTGTAGAAATGAGCTACAGGTAGAAGCTTTATTATAAGAGAAAAGCGTCGCCAAAAATTTCGTTCGTATGCTACGAATAAAATTGACGCGAAGCCTTGAAACCGAGCAGTATTTTAGTTGATTTATTTTTAAGAGATGGCGTTGCAATATGTTAGATAAGAACAGATGAATGCGTTTGAGCGAGACACAACGATGTATAATAAGTATAAGAAATGAATGAAAGATGTCACTACTATCGAATTTGGAATTTGAAAAAGTCTGTACTATCGACTTCGATCAAGTTCGGCCGTCGATTCAGCATCCCCTTAAAGAGGTTGTAAGGCAAATGCAATATGTCAAGAATGACTTGAAAAAATTACAGTATCACTATTAAAATCTAATTTAAGCCATTTTTGCATTAAACCAAACATGTATTAAGGAAAATCTAAACTTTTATTTAAAAATTGTTCACTAGCGACCACTAAATTTTAATAATTTTTTTATAAAAATTTAGGGGTGTTCTTTTAGCATGAAATGGAAGCTCTTGAACAGAGAAGCCGATTATAAAAAAAAATTTTTTTCCTTTATTTTTCTAATGTCTTATCCTGCAAAAGTGGCATCTTCACCCTATATATGGGTAAGATGCCATCTTCTTGGGAGAAGATGTCACAACCAATTAAATAATATAATGCAATACAAACTTCCATATTTACTTATTTACAGTTCATAACCAAGAATTGAAACTATAATAAAGACGCATAAAGTATGATAAAATATAAATTGAGGAAATATGAAAAAGAGTAATTTAGGATGTAAATTGGACATACTTTTATTCGTTTAAACACCATTTCATTAACTTATTATAAAATATTTCGAATTATATAAAATATTCAAAATTTTAATGACGTTTTCAAACAGGAAAGATTGTGTTTTGTATTTACTGTCACCTTATCCCCAAGTGTAAGAGGAATATCTAATTGCAACTTTTTCGTATATAAGAATATTACAAATTATAATCCATATCAGCCACATGACTATCAGGAAGCACTGATCAAAACCGTTCAATCATTTGTTCGGTTTTGAAGCACAAACCTTAGCTATTATCGTATAAAATATTATAGAGTATATTTTATGACCTACCTTTTTGTACATTGTCAAATATTTTCCAGTCGGCATGAACTTTTTGATAATTGCACCAGTATTCACATACTTCTACTATATAGGGTAAGTTGAGGGAATATGCCACACTTAAGCGAAATTAGATTTTTTAGTAATTATTTGTTCAATTTAAAATAACTTTACATATTGATCTTTTTCTTCCATTCTTTATATATTAATTGGAATCAAATATATTCATTTTTTGTTATTAAAAATAAAGAAATACGAAAGTACTGAAAAATGGGTAATATGCCACCATGGGGATAATATAATGCCACATACAAAAAAATACTCAGTATAACATTTATTTTGTTTTTTTATTGCAAGAACACATTATTAATGATTTTTGTGATAAAAATAAACATTTGTACAACTTTGCTTCCGCCGTTTTCCTATAGATGGCTTTAGCGGTAAGTGGTGGTCGAAATAAATAGATCATAGACGTCATACAATAAACTTGGGCATCTGTCAACATAACCCTATAGAAACATTAGTCGATTTGTTTATGTGTCTGTATCATAAAGTTATTCTCGATTGAAGTGTCAGTTTACGAGCCAAATTTTCGTTATTTGCGGGAGGTTTTAATTTTCTGCTTCAATATGAAGAAATCTGCGGCTGAAGCTCATCGAATGCTCTCAAATACTTATGGTAAGGCCGCTAATAGTGAAACAACGTGTCGTGAGTGGTTTCAACGCTTCAAGAACGGTGATTTTGACGTCGAAGACCGGCATAGCGGTGGAAGAGAGAAGGTTTTCGAAGATGCAGAATTGGAAGAATTACTTGATCAAGACTCGTGTAAAAATCATGAAGAATTGGCACGATCATTAGGAGTGACTCAACAAACCATTTCAAAACGTCTCAAAGCCATGGGAATGATTCAGAAGCAAGGAAATTGGGTGCCGTACGAGTTGAAGCCGAGAGATGTTGAACGGCGTTTGTTTGCTTGTGAACAGCTGCTTGAAAGGCAAAGACGGAAGGGTTCTGCATCGCATTGTGACTGAGGACGAAAAATGGGTTCATTGCGATAACCCCAAGCGCAGAAAATCATGGGGAGTTCCCGGCCATGCTTCCACGTCGACGGCCAAACCGAATATTCACGGCTCCAAGGTCATACTCTGTATTTGGTGGGACCAGCTCGGCGTAGTGTATTATGAGCTGTTAAAACCGACTGAAACAATCACGGGCGTCGGTATCGAACGCAATTGATGCGTTTGAGCCGAGTATTGAAAGACAAACGGCCGCAATACAACGAGAGATACGATAAAGTGATTTTGCAGCATGACAATGCTCGACCCCATGTTGCGAAAGTGGTCAAGACATACTTGGAAACGTTGAAATTGGAAGTCCTACCGCACCCGCCGTATTCTCCAGACGTTGCTTCCTCTGACTATCACTTGTTTCGATTAATGGCACACGGCCTGGCTGACCAGCACTTCCGGTCTCATAAAGAAGTAAAAAATTGGATCGATTCATGGATCGCCTCAAAAGATGACCAGTTTTTTCGACGCGGGATTCGTAAGCTTCCCGAAAGATGGGAGAAAGTAGTGGCCAGCGATGGACATTACTTTGAATCATATAAATGTATAACCAGTTTTTTACAATAAAGCCTCGAATTTCGAAAAAAAACGGCGGAAGCAAAGTTGTACACCTAATACTTCTTAGGTATTTTCAACAAAAAAAAAAGAAAAATTGGGAGAAAACAGGAAAGAGTAATAAGCAACTAAATTAAAGCAAAGTATTGAAGCAAAGTAAATTAAATATCACATTTATCTTTATTTGTTTATCTTAATGTATAAAAAATTGTCTCGAACATATTAAAAAAAACGTAGAGATCTCTCAAACATCTTCAAAAAACATGGAGACTACAAAACATAACTTTGTAATGTTGTACATCGCTATTTCTCACACTATTTTTTTAACATTAATAAAGTTCCAAACATTTTGTCGGACAATCGGTTTCTTCTTGGAGTTAAATTTTGGTCACCTGCATTGAACAGCCTTTCAACAGGTGTTGAAAACGGCAGAATAGTATTATACTGTCTAAATACTTTTTAAATTAAATTTTAATTTATTAACGAATCAACAGTCTTGTTTTCATCTTCAAAGTAGAGTAAACATTCTATTTGTACGTTTAGCTTTTCTATTGAATTATTTGTATTGGAATTCTTGATGAAATCATGAAAGAAATCTTCATTAACTACTCGTTGAAGAGTTCTCTTCATTTGTGCTTACTTCCCGTCGGTACAACCTTTCACATTCGCATAAAAATAAAGTTTTTACTAAGTTGTATTTATCATCGCTAATATTCAGCCATCTCAATTTAAATTTTGGATGTGAAATCGTTGCCAAAATGTAGGATTTAGCGTTGTTCAAGTCCAAAATATCCTTATATCTTGTATACCATCAAGAATAGCATTTTTGAGCGGTGTGCAGTAAATTAGATGACTTAGTGAATTTAAAGTTTTTTTAATTTGAAATAAGGTAGGAATTACGTAGCCTAAATAGCAAATGTCCTCATTTTACAGGAAATCTAAAGACTTTGCGATCAGTCCCATTACGGTAACATATTCAACTAGAAACTCAATTTTAGTGCTTTTTAATTTAGGTTTCTGGAGTTTTTCGCAAATTGCCCTGGGCAAATTTGCGTCTGGGCAAATTGTTATACATAGGGCCCGGAGGTAATTGAAGAACGCTGACATTATTGACAATTGATTGGCGAGACGTTGATTGGCTATCGCGTTAACTTCCGCCGCACGGCAAGCGTCTGCAGGAGTCATTAATGCCGGCGATAGTATTTGTCCATAAATACCTTGTATCTATGTATCCAAAACTTAAAAGATACCGTATCAAAAAATAACTAAATACGGATACAGGTATCTCCGCCTATAAGGATCTAGATAATGCACTTAGGTACAGCTAAAGTATCTAGATACTGTATATAGATACTTTTACCTAGATACGTTCCAACACTGCATAATATAATATAGGTAATATAAACAATATAAGGATATAAGTAATAACTTCGATAGATTAAGTTATACAACATGTAAAAGAAACTTTGATACACGTTTTTAATAGCATAAATATATCTTTCTACGAACAGTCCTGGTGAATCCATCTACTGCAACAATTAGATATTATTCAATTACATTTTGGGCCATTTTTAAAAATAAAAGTATGTAATGTGTAAGTACGAAACGTATAAATAAATGTTTAAACAATATCTTTATTTTAGATCGTATATGTGAGGAACACAATACGGTCTAAAATAAAGATATTGTTTAGATTACGTCGTTGACTGAAAAAAAGACGTTGTTTCCTTATTGTACCGATTATTGCGAAGAATATTACTAAGGCGGTGGTCTAATGGCTTAGGACGCTCGTACGGAATACAAGAGATCCGGGTTCAAGTCTCGGCCGAGGTAATATTTTTCGCAACAAATTTATTAACAGTTTCAACATATTAACATCTTTATATTATTTATAATATATAATGCTTGATGCTAGCATCAAATTATTAATTGCTTGTCAATTTAATTCGCGATTGCTAGAGTAGTTTTAATTGCGTTTATTTAGTCCAGAAAAATAATTCGGCGCGCAGTTTGAAAGACTACAATATGGTATATATGCAAGTACATATATAGTATATATTAGTAATTCAAGATTGAATTATTTAAGCAATGAAGATCCAGCTTCGACCGTAATAGGCATTTTTTAATTTCTAGTATTAAATAAATATTTGTTTTACTTTATATTTACATAGTGTTACAAGTAGTCTAAGTTCCAATAATCAAGAAAATTCAATTCATTAAAATGGATTAAAGAACTGATTGTATCTTCTATTAATAGTCCATTATATTATCTTTCTCTTCTTTTACATAACATAATTAATGACAGCACACCAAAAGCTTCTAGCCATATTAAAGACAGTTTCCATTTAGTTGAGACATTGAATGGAAAAAGGTTTGATTCTCAATATGTTTTAGCTTCGTTAGATATGGTGTCCCTTTTCACCAATATTCCTGTTGATCTAGCATTAAATAGCATCGATAGGAGATGGGAGTACATCTCAACTAAGACTAACATTTCAAAAAATGAATTTACTTTTGCAGTTAAATTTATTTTAGATTCTACCTTTTTTGCTTTTAATAATAAAACTTACGAACAAGTATTTGGTACTCCAATGGGTTCACCGTTATCACCGATTATCACCATTGTAATGCAAGATCTGGAAGAAATAGCAATCAATAGATTATTAGTACAGCCATTGTTTTATTTCAGATATGTATGTTGATGATATTATTCTCGCGCTTCCATCTAACAATATAAATGATGCTTTGAATACCTTTAACTCTTTACATACGAGATTGCAATTTACCTTGGAGGTTGGTTCGGGAGGCAGATTAAGTTTTTTAGACACAACACTTATCATAGATAATCAGAGAATTATATTTGACATTTATCATAAAAAGACATTCTCTGGAAAGTTCCTTAATTTTTATTCCAATTATCCTCTTTGCCACAAAAAAGGTACAATTATCAGCTTCATAGACAAAATTATCCTATTATCACATCCATGGTTCCAACAGAAATATTTAATAGATGCTATCCACATTTTCCTAGATAATTGTTACCCTTTATCTTTCATCTTTTCTACAATTGAACAAAGATTAAATTTCCATATGCATAATAAACATACTACACATAACTTACAAGTGAAAGATAAATATTTTACTATTCCTTATGTCAAATCTATCTCAGAGAGTTTTCTTCCGATTTCCAGTATGTTTCATTGTAAACTAGCTTTTACCATTCCTAACATATTAAAAAGCCTTATTAAGAGAGGAAAAGATAAGTTGGAATTTTTGTTTAACCAGAACGTTGGTATATAAAATTTCCTGCGATGATTGTGAGGCGAGCTACGTTGGTCAGACCAAAAGAAAATTGATACGAGATTACATGAACATAAATCTGATATTAGAAGGAATACTGGTTCTCCCACTGTCATAACCGACACTGCCATCATCGTATCAATTTAAACCACAATTTTAAATAGAATGATGTGAAAATTTTAGATTGCGAGTCTTCTTATAATAAGAGATTAGTATCTGAAATGATTCACATTAAAAGACAGAAACAAGGGCTAAATAAAATGAACGATACTGAATCATTACCTGATTCTTACTCTCAAATTATTCAATCTCTTTCTCCTTCTTAACTGTTTCTTTCCTTTCTTTCTTCTTTTCTTTCCTCTTTCATTTTTCCCTCTACTTTATTTTTCCCACTCTCATGTACCCCTTCCTTCTGTTTTACCATCTCAACCTTCTTATAATAGTTTGTCGTTTTTCACATTGTCTCTGAACATACTAGAGATATGACTATTCCACTCTCATCGCATTGTCTAAAAATAGAGAATTTTATATTATACTGACACACGATTTACAAGGTATCTATTATCCGTTATTTTAATTGTTACAAAATTTTATTATATATTTTATTATATATTTTACTTAGTAACTATATATCACATAATTTTTATTATTACGACTGAATAATTTGTTTGCTGCTAGTAAAATCTTAGAATACTTTTTTATTGTTAATTTTTAATTTTATTCTTTGCCTCATATATTATATTTTATACTTTGCGTTTTATTTTATTTACTCAATATTATATGTTTAAAATATTTATGTACTTTTTAACAGATACGAATTATTTTAATTTACAACTAATAACTGGAAGCACACATTGTTACCAATTACAACGTTCGCATAACTTTCAACTCATACTGAGCGAATTTTATTATATTAAACAACTGTGAGTTTTATTATATTATTGCGTGCGATTGAGAGCGAATTGTAATTTTTATATATTTTAACTTTATAATATTTTCACCGTTCTATTTTTGTGTATTAACATTGATAATGATCCAACAGAGATCGAAACGTTTGTTTGTGTTCTATTTTTTATTGCCGGCAAATTAAAGTTTTATATTCTGACTAAATGACATATTTATCCTGTGATTTTTTTTTAAATTTCTATTTCTAACGACTAGCTCTTAGGCTCGTAGCCCTTTTTCTTTCATTTTTTTAAAAAACTATTCTCTATTCAGAATTTTTAATTGAGCAGTAAATTAATATAATACAATAATAAGCAAATGAATAAACATTTAACTTTATTTATTAAGTATTTGTCAATACGGATATCCTGTCAAACGGGATTATGCGGCAAAACGCGTTTGTTTATAGCGCCCTAACCTATATATTAGAGAAAATGACTACTGGCATTTTACCCTACAAAAGTAGTGGCATATTGCCCCAAAACGTTATTTCATCTTATGATGAGCCTGTAGAGTACAACTGTTAAGAAAATGAATCAACGATGTACTGAATATTTTCATTTTAACCTACACTAATAGATTAACAAGCTAATCGAGCTAAATATTGTGTAATGTTTAAATAATAACTTACATAAAGCACTATAAAAGTTATAAGAAGTATATTTTCGTATACCATGCCGTCATATTTATCTTATAAAAATAATACTGTTGCGAGGAAATTGATACTTATGTAACATGTTAAGCACACAATTGTACATAATTCTGTGTCACTAACTCAAGTGCTGCTAATCGGTATCAATGTTAAACACAACGAGTGGCATATTCCCTCAACTGGCATATTCCCCCAACTTACCCTACTTCTACGCAGTCAGAATGGCCAATATATGTTCTATGACAAAAATATAAATAAAGTAGTAGCTCACATTCGTTCAGCGAAATAATACACACACGATGATGAATTTATATTTTATTATTTTCACCATTCTTAATCTTCGTACATTTTAACATGTTGTTTTTCAAATAAGCTGATGATTTCATATTGTATTTAACATAAACATTGAGAATGATCCAATAGGGTCGAAACGTTTGTATAATAAACTTGTGTTTTAGTAATTTTTAGCATTAAGATCCAGCTTGGCTTGTAGCCCTTGGTTTATTTTTAATTTTATAAATTATTTAAGCCTATTGTTTTTTACTATTTTTAAATAAAGGAGCATCTTTCCCCTTGTGCCATCTTCCCCCGATTTACTTTTCTCCAGATTTTATTTCTCGGAATTCAAACTTGTTAAATAAATCTTTAAGATAACCTTTTTGAAATATTGTAAGTGGAGTTAGACCTTTAAGAATAATCAAATAAAAAAAATCAAATAAGAATCACACGCACACACACACACACACACACACACACACACACACACACACACAAATAAGAAAGATAATTCTATATTTTCGGTAGAAGATTTTGATGGTTGAATGTTCACATGTGCAATAGTTTTTTTAGTTATATAAATTGCGCGCCGATTCGGTTTGTCTCTATAGACTTTCTAATTTGTCTAGATCGAGTTTACCTAGTTTTTCTAGATTTATCGGAATTGAAACGCAATCATAAACTGAAGCTAGAAATAACATCAAATTGTGTATGATCGTTTAAATTTGATAATAATTTAATATTAATTTTAATGATTATTTAATGCTAATAAGCATGTTAAAACACTGCAATGACATAAACTTTTAGTATAGTAAAATGCATATAAATTGTGCTATTCCGATACATAGAATTTCTGGGTTCTCTCGCATCATATCAAAGCGGCCCTTCGCATCACTTCGATTGACCTTACGCGAGAATATTCCATTTCGTGGCCTTTATATCCACGTCATCTAATAACGTGAACGCACGGGTAATGCTGGTTGTTGACAGAACAGGATCGACAATCAAATTCGGGATATCGACGAACCTGGGATTCGTACGTCCGTCCGAGCGTAACGTGACGCCCAGACTGGCACGAAGGGTCTCTGCGGGAATAAGGGAATAAAGTCGATCGCTCGCCCGCATACGGGGGTGGTATCCCTCGGGCGTTTCAGTGGGATCGACAGGTGGTAGCGGTCCTTCCTACACCCGTTCGCCGTGTGTGCCGAGAAAATACCCTTTTCACGCGAAGGTGCCATTTCGTGTACGTCGTGACAGAATCCTTTGACGTAAATCATATCGTTTTCGAAAGCGCTTTTCCGATCGCGAACAAGCATCGAAGTAACAGGAATAAAATGCGTCGGGGTGAAAGATTGGACAACATTTTTTTCTATATTTTATGAGTTTTTTTTTAAGAAAGTTAGGGCAAGCTGACTAAAGTATTTTGTTAAATTAAATTTTAAATAGATATGCAAAGATATTTTTTTAACATAAGTTTTTATTATTAATATCGTATTTACTTTTAGGTGGCCTGCAATTTTCAGTGCAATATAAAGAAATTGATTTCTCTTGTGATAACCTTTTATATATAATATTGGAGACCAAAATGTACTTGTTAAGTTGCATGAAAATGACGCAAATAAGGAAAATAATTCAGCAGTATCTGAATTAAATATACAACGTTTACATGGACTGATGCAAATACAAAGTACTCTATAGAATTATATAAGGACAAGAAAGAACTGTTAATCAGGTTTGGGTAAGTTAATGTTTCTTTTAAACTAAATTAAGTTAAAGTTAATGGCTTATAAAATTATTAAAATTAAGTTAAAAACTGAAGAAATAAAGAATTAACTTAATAAAAGTTAAGTTAAGATTGAATTAACTTAAGTTTAAAAAAAAGTTAATTTTGAAAAAAATGGTAAAAATGGCTAATTTGGAAAAAAATTTTGCAAAAAGGCTAATTTCGCAAAAATGCTGCAACATTTCGTAATCTTTTGTATAAAAGAAAGAAAAATGCACGTCAAATTTGATATTGGACATATCCAAATGTTTTGTGCGAGTATATAGTGAGGCAACTCGCTGAAAAAAAGCAATGCAATTTTTATTATACAATTCAAGAAATCTTAGGTATCTTTCCAGAATATTTACAGAAGTTCGCGAACTGTTCTTCCATCTTTTATTTGCATTAATCTTTAATATCTCTTGTTCGATATAATTGAGTTTGTACAATATAAATTCGCACTCATGATAAACAGATTGAAATACGGGAGAACGTATTTTTCCATATATACTAACAAGAATATTTCTATATATTGTAACGATGCACCCCTAATAACTGCATCGTCCCCGGCAATGCCAACTCGC
>NW_017300043.1:259859-266859 GCF_001594075.2 Trachymyrmex cornetzi | reverse complement strand
GAGCCTCTTTGCGACCCTGGCCGCAGCCGTGACCGACGAGCTACGTCCGCGCGAAGTCAGGTTGTTTCAATATATAACAAGAATTTTATCAAAGCATTTTTACCAAGAATAAAAAAAGCATATTTTTTAATTCAAAAATACACACATATCTATCGATGAAATATACAGGATATTCCATGCTTTCTTTCTATCTATTGTACATTCATTAGCGAATTTGAAGATGTCAAATAAAATATTTTTTTGTTGTTTTTTTTTTTCGTATTTTTAGTTGTTTGTAAAAAGAACTCATTAATTATTTGCGCAATAGTTAATATTAATGCATAATATTGAAACTATTTATTCTTTCGTTAAAAACTCAACTCATTTGAGTTTTATTTGCTTGATTTTCACTATGCACATTTTTCCCTCGTTTTCTTCGTATCGTCCGTTGAGTGAATTATTCGGACCCGCCTTTATCAGATCTCCCGGCAACCATAGCTTCCGAAGGAACGGTTGATCCCATCAGATTTTTGCTCTCAGGTGAGTGGTTACAGGAAACCGTCCAAGAAATCTGCTCTTTTCTCTATTGTTACAGAATAATCGCACACTTTAAAAAATGTCGGTGTGGATTTAACCCCTGCGGTGTCTATACGATTCTCATTGTTTTGGTATTAAATTAACACTAACATGGTGCGGATTTAAAACCTTTGGTGTTTATATCATATTAAAAATCCATGATGTTGGTATTAATTTAATTAAATAATTATACAGACACCGCATGGTGTTAAATTTACATCGCTATTTTTTAGAGTAATTCCCGTAAGAAAAAGGTTCGAAAAATCCTTCAAATGCGGCAATGTATCAAGACTATTTGATTCTTCGATCTTTTTATAATACTCCAGATTAAAATTGCTCTTTTTAATGGATTATCAGCTTATCAAGGAACCGCAGTTATCAATTTCGCGTGTTTCATAACACCTCGTTCATTTCATTAACTGCAATTCATGAGGCAAATGCGATTCTGTATGAATATCGCTAATTTAAAGAATATTCATATAATTTAATCATTATTTGAATAATCAAATAATCACAATTTCATAAATCTTTGAATTTGTCAATTTATATTTAATTTTTACAAGGATTCATAATCTTCAAATATTCTTTAGATTTTGGATAGATATTTTTTAAATAATTATTATCTCTTGCCGAAGATATATATATGAACCGTTTATTTTGAAAGTGGCCTAAGTCCATTTTTCAATGTTTTGTTGTTGACCTTTGTAGTAGCGTGTACAACTTGAAGTTAGCTGTCATAAACAACATTTTTTTTTTTTAAATGGACTTGGGTCACTTTCAAAATAAACGGCTCATATATATACATAAACAAAATATCAAATAGAAAAGCTGTCATTAATTATTCTCAAAGTCTTATATTTCATGAATTTATGGTTATTTGAACTACTAATTGGAGATAAGAAATTATGAATTGTGTAAATAATAACAGATTTTTCAAACACATTCGTAAAAGAGAGATCTGTGAAATGTTAATTCAAAATATAAATCTGTAATTAATTACATTCTCAATGAAAGATTAAAAATTATTTACGACTATAAATTCCGTCTTTAACTTCCGTTTTTATTTTTTTACAATTTTTTGACTAACTGAATTTAAGTTAGATACAAGCAGTTATTTTCATAAAAACATAATTTATAATTTCATTATAATTTATATATATTTATATGTGTGCAGGGGGCACATGAATTTCTTTTCTCCTTTATCACAAATCCGTACATAAAAATTCAGTTAAGTTGAAATTTATGAAAGTAACTGCGGATATAAAAACTACAAAAACTATATACTTCTCCGTATATAATCTTATATAAAATTAGTAAAAATGTTTTTAAATAAAAATTTAATAATAACAGACGAATGATTTGATAATATTTCCAATTAATTTGATTAAAAGTTAATGAATATTCATCTATTATATCGGAATATATGTGGAACGATTTACGGATTAAGATATATTTAAAGAATTAATTTATTCAATATGCTTATTTTTGCATGATTTATTAAATTGTATAATTTCGATTTTTTATACAAAATATGTACTACCGCCAATCATTTGGTCGATAGCTCTTGCGACATTTTTTCTCAACTTTTACGTGGCGCGCATTTCCTGGAACCTCGTTATCGACATGATATTATGTTTCCGAGATATGTGATTTATTTATATATATATATATATATATATATATATGTATATATTTCTGCAATATGGTTGCAATTATATTTATAGAAATGTAATACAACTAAATGTAAAGCCTTAAACACAATGCGAGAGAATAGCGATAGGAATAACACAATTTCAACCTATCAGAAAGTGTATATTCTAGTGTATCTGATTTCTGATAGGTTGAAATCGTGTTATTCCTATCGCTATCGCTATTCCTTCGCATTGTGTTTAAGGCTTACCTGTAGCAAAAATTTAAGATAAGTAGATGTTCTATAAATTTTGTCTTTTTTGTCTTTGAAATATTAACACGGGAAAGCTGGAGCTTTTGCTAAGCAGAGGTAAAAGATTTGTTTTTCACAAACTTTGCTTATCGTGAGCTGAAAGGACAGAAAGCAAATTGCGAGGGCTTTCTGCCTAATGTCTTTTTCTCGGATGGTTTGCGGTGGTTCTGTCAGGATTTATAGAACTCAAAAATCTGTCGAGAAATTTGCTCCACGTAGAGAACGTTTTACTATATAGGGATCCTTTGAGAGAAATTCCTGGAGGCTTTACGGTCGTGAAGAAAGAAATGGGTTCTCGCCTTGTAAGGGTTCGCAAGATCCGAATCCTGTTGCCAATTGCAACAGGAGAATTCGAAACGAGTATCAGTCCCAGGACGAATAGCTAGACACGTTCTTCGCGGTATCGTTCTCTCTTTTATCTGTACGAGATATAACATTCGCTTTGGAGATAGTCTGTCGACGAAACAAAATATCAAGCAAAATAAAAGTGCAACGAAATGAATGTTTGATTAATAATAAAGACAATGATGGAGCTATAGATAGAATATTTTACTGTGAAGTGTATCTACAATAATAATATAATAATACACTGTTAAATTTTATCGGGCCAAATTAACTTAATGTGAGTCGTCACTGCTCCTACTCAATAATATCATTATTTTTTATTAAAACAATGGTTATGTTTGACACTATACAGTATCAATTTAACATTATATAATGTCAAACTTAATTATCATTTTAGTTAAAAATAACAATATATTTAGTAGGAGCAGTGGCGACTCACGTTAGGTTAAATTTGACACTATAGATTTAACAGTGCAATTTTTGAATGCATGTGGATATACTGTGATGTGTTACGTACTTTTTTGTTTCAATATTTTTATTTTTGTTTAATCATCGCAATTTACTTATTATCAAACTGTAAGATTTTTTTGTTATTTTCTGGTTGGGAATGCAAAATTTCTAACCTATTACTTCCTCATATTTCAAAGCCATTATATTAATTATCAGTTACTAAGAACCAAAGAAAATAATAAATAATCCAAACTTGCTTTAATAGGGGAAAGTGGGAGAATTGTGCGCACCTAAGGGATATTTGTTTTTCTGGGATGGTTTTCTAAGTTCAAAGCGATATAAATAGGGAAATAGAAACTATAAACATTCTCCTACCATTACGTATTCTTATATTGAACAGATTTTCATTCAATAAGGTTGTATTTGGCAAAAAGGAAAAAACGGAAAAGCGAAAAAATTTGTCACGCGTCGGGTAATTGTGCGCATGGGTTAGGGAATTGTGCGCAAAGCAAAAGTTGTAGGAAGTGAATGAATTATGTTTTGAATTATGTTATGAATTATGTTTTGCATTCTGACAAGAGAGATTCAACTGAGTATTTACCTATAATCCGCACAAGATCGAAACTGTCCTTTAGTGAGTCTCGTAAAATCAATCCAAAGTGGGGTTATGAACCTATGTTGATATGTGATAACTTTTTATAAAAGTAAACAAGTAGTGACGTCATAATCTGAGTATAAAATACTCAGCTCACTTCAAATTCAGTTTCACTTGTGTATACTGGAAAATAGCTATATAGTCTATTGAAGATGGGTAATTGTGCGCATTTTAAACCGCCTGCGCACAGTTACCCGCCACGATCTGACTCTATATGAAATATGATTACTTCAATACTAGTTAACCAAACTTAATAAATAACGGGTCGAAAGGCGCACATAATAACTATAGGCGCACATACTTTAATAACGTATGCAACTTTAAACCAACAAATTAAAAAACGGACTTACCACCTTATTTTCTGAACGCTGAAATAACAAGAAAATGTATATTTTCACTTTTTTATCTTTCACTGTTTATTAATGTACTTACGTCATATCTTTTGTGATTATAACTTAAGAGGACGACCTCCTGCGTAAAAATTTCATCACGGCGATGTCTCCATCTATCGGCAAAGTACCAAACCAGGATGCGCACAATTACCCGCTGCGCACAATTTGCCCACTTTCCCCTACATATTAATAAATATCAAAATAGAATAGAAAGAGATAAAGAAATTTGGATTGTAAAACTCTGTGTGAAACTTCTTGGGACAAATCTTAGATAATTTTTGTTCACATTGTAAACGCAATACAAATGTTTGAATTGGCCATTATGCTTCTTTGATAGGCAATGACGTACAAAGATCGAATTACGATCTTGGGATCGAGCCATGATCGATTTACCGAGTATAGGCGCGATAGCTGTCTTCCGGTTTATCAGTCTCCTATCTGACCACAACAAGGATGACGCTGTAGCATCCTTCCTGGATGCAGGGGTCAGCACCAGCTTTCGGGACGAGATGGGCTATTGATATGCGGTACGCGTGGCTGCCATCGAAACGCTTTTTCCAGACGCAGGAAACGAGAGAGCGCGATTCAACGGGTGCGATTATGGTCGATTGATTCGCAACGCTGCACTGGCTAACCCAGCGATTCGATGGCGAATGTGAGCAGAATGTGCCGATGGATCCACGCGGTAATAGGTCCTTTTGGATCTATGATTATTTTTTAATAGCTGTAGCTTAAATTTCGATCTTTTATAGCGTAAAATTTGCATATTCAATCAGCAAAAAATCACACACCAGCAAAAGAAGATTTTATTAAGTGCATAAATAAAGAGCCTAATTATTTTCTAATTAATACATATAATAAAGCATTCTGCAAATAAGGGTACAATCGAAAATACAATTATTACATTTTTCTGCATGAAGAAAATACATAAACGTATAGTATATGAGTACAGCGAGTAATAGCAGTTTATACAAATACAGTAAGTTCCACATTATTTAAATATGATATTCAATATGATATTAAACTCCAAAATTAAAGAATTTGTTAAATTAATTATGTTTACAGACTTAATGAATATGTGTATTTATATTAATAATCTGTATAATATATTGTATGTGATTCTTTTACCATTTTTTAAATTAATACTTTATTTATAATGTAACCGGACCCAATTTGGATACCCCAAGATTTGAGAATTTTTAAAATTTTTTGCTGAGGTCAAAATTGAAAATCAATGGTCACATTCGAAAGAGGGAACATTTTTGAACGTTTAAAAAAAATATGAGTCATATTCATATATTCATATAGATGCAGTAACGATTTAAATAAAAAGTATAATTTGGACCACTCTAGCAAAATTTGTACTCAATGTGAACTACGTATATAACTTTTCTTTTTCATATGAAAATATTAAAAATGTGGGACGTAAAGTGATCCGAAGTTTTTTTTTTGTGTTATTGTTGAATGCGAATAATATGAAGTCTTTTAAAATATAATAAATTTAACTCACACCACTTTTTAATAATATTAAAAAGCCGCTCTTATTTCCTAAACAGGTTATTTTTTGCTAATGTCAATTGGTTATATTATTATTCGTCACTTGCTTCACTTGCGTCACTTGCGTCACTTACGTGCACTTGCGTGCACTTACCGTGGTGCATGCTGGGACTACTCGGACATAACGAGAGATAGTTCACATTGGGTTCACCATACGACGAGTTCCTCTTCTTTAATTATAAACAAAACGTGATAAAAATATTAACTAAATATAGTGTTGTAAAGTATCATATATATAGAGCTACAATAACATGAACTACGAAAATTAATAATCACGTTCTGATAATTATAACAAGCAATTACTTACCTACGAAATATTATAACACGACCAAGTCGTATCACTTTTTTCTGTTTTTGTACAAACAGAATGAATAATATGACTTATGAATCGAGTTGTACGGATTGTCTGCACGATTTATTACTGTCATCTGTAGAATTAATCGTATAATTATATGCAAACAGCGAGTGGTCCACATTGGGAAACTGTCCGAATTGGGTCCGGTATTACCTTAGTTTACATTCTTAACTTAATACTTCATTATTTATTTCATTATTATCACATTTGTAAATTTATATTTCATTTAACAACTGTGTATGTAACTTGCCATTTGATGGCTTAGAAATCATAAATGTCCAAGTCTATTCTACTAGGTCTAAATGCAACCAGACGAGTCTGTAGCAGCTGCTACAATACCGTTAAACAAACCTACGTGAAAGCTCAATCAAAGCTTACCGATCTCCTCGTCACATCATTCCACGACACTATGCTTGTCGACTCGCAAGCGGTACAATGCTATTCAATCCCGTCGTGAATTCTGTTTTGTCAAAGGCCGCTTCGCGATTAACAGCTCGCCGGCGAATGAAAATTAGCGGCCTTTGCTCAAATTAACGACGACAGGCAAGACTTGATTAATTCCGACGCTACTTCCTCGCGCGATGAATGCGTGGCGGATTAAGAGCTGCAAGCCTGCGAGGACACAATTTCGACGCAGTTATGGCGTGAGATTTGAAGCGGTCGAAGGCCAAAGAGAGAGGAAAGGAGAGGAGAAGAGACGAGAGGAGAGGAGAGGAGAGAAAGGGGAGAAAGGGGGGGGGGGGGGGGGG
>NW_017300043.1:256849-259483 GCF_001594075.2 Trachymyrmex cornetzi | reverse complement strand
CCGGCGCGGGCGTCCCGATGCCTGCCTGCCTGCCTGGCCGGCTCGATGTAGCTGCAATCAGCAACGTGCACCGTCCGCGGCACCGAAATAAATTCAATAGAAATACGTTGCGCGTCGGCATACGGCAGCTAGGTCGCCGGCAGTACGTGCGCGCATGAAAAGTTGGACGGGAGCTTGATCTTCGGCCATGGACACACGCCGCAGGTCCTATCCTTCGATTAACCCTTTGAGAATGAAATTAATTCGACAGGATATCACGGCTAGACAGAAATTGCCTATATTATTTATCCAATCTGATTAATAAATTAGAATCGTAAATAAAATTTTATATATAATGTAAAGTTGCGAAAAAAGTTAATTTTTAACGGCTGATGTTGATCATGTATCACCGAATATTTAATATCTATATAGAAATAAATGTGCGCTGCGCGTCTATTACTATATATAAGAAAAATTTATATAATATAATAAGGTAATGATGTAAGAACGTAATAGAGAAATTATATTAATATAAATTAATTTAATCAAAGTAAATCCTTGTCATAACATTCATAAAACTAAAGCCACATGAAAACAAAGACGCTGACATTGAACGCTAACGCTGATGAATGCTGATATATTCAATCAAGGGGATTGGCGTGATCTGCGGAAATGTCGTTTGAGATCGAACGGGAGTAAATACAGCTGGCTGCGCATACCATCCACATGAAGCTTTATGGCAAACATAGTGGATATATATAATATATATATAATATCATCGTAGATATACGATACATTAGAATTCCACTCCCGTCTCGCTGTCTCCACGTGACGTTCTCCATTAAATTTCGCGTAATAGGACCGACAAGATGTCGACTAAGCGGAGGAGCCCCCGCAATTTGAAAGGTCGATACTCGATTTCCGCAACACGACTTTCGTTTCAGAGTCGCCGTCTCTATTGAAAAGAAAGTTACATTTTTGCAGCTGAATTCTTGCAAGTCCTTGAACGCGTAAACATTTGAGCTCATACGAGTAATGTAAAGTACGTCAAAAGTAAATTGCTTTTCATTGCGTTTTAAAGTTTTTTCGGAGAATTCACAAGCCTCCTTTCGATAACGAACTCATTCACGAATCTGTAATTGTTTTCTTTAACGAGGATAAACATGACAAAATCATGTTGAAAGAAAATAAAATATCATTTAATAATATTTCTTTCAATAAACTGTAATTCTGCATGCTGAAATATATTGTACATAGATTATAATAATAAAAAATATAAATATAAATATATTAAACCTTGTAACAACAAATGTTTTTCCTTTTATTTATAAAAAGAATTTTTTCTATTAATAAAAAAGTTATGATAAAATTAAAATTATCACAACAATTACTGGCGATATGCCAACACGATAGAATATAATTATTTGTAATGTAGTCTAAGTAGACGCATTATTATGTTGCATTATGATAAAAGAGAAAAACAGGGTAAGTGGGGTGAATAAGCGAAATTAGAT
Organism: Trachymyrmex cornetzi; assembly: GCF_001594075.2. Classification (NCBI taxonomy): domain Eukaryota; kingdom Metazoa; phylum Arthropoda; class Insecta; order Hymenoptera; family Formicidae; genus Trachymyrmex; species Trachymyrmex cornetzi. The sequence continues at coordinate 257,990 of NW_017300043.1, read as the reverse complement.
TTTTGAGTAATTATTTGTTCAATTTAAAATAATTTTACATACTGATCTTTTTCTTCCATCCTTTGTCTATTAAGTATTTGTATATGATTGGAATCGAATATTTCTATTTTTTATTATTAAAAATAAAGAAATACGAAAGTGCTGAAAAATGGGTAATATGCCACTATGCGGATAATATCCCACATACAAAAAAATGCTAACTATAACATTGATTTTGTTTTTTTTATTGTAGGAATACATTATTAATGATTTTTATGATGAAAATAAACATTTGTAATATAGGTAATATAAATATAAGGAATATAAGTAATAACTTCGATAAATTAAGTTATACATGTAAAATAAATTTTGAGACACGTTTGTAATAGCAGAAATATAACTTTTTACGAATAGTCCTCGTGGATCCATCTACAGCAACAATTAAATATTATCCAATTATATTTTGGACTTTCTTTAAAAGTATGTAACGTATAAATAAATATTTGTTTTACTTTATATTTAAAAATAGTGATACAAGTAGTCTGAGTTCCAGTAATCAAGAAAATTCAATCCATTAAAATGGATTGAAAAACTGTATTCTCTATTCAGAATTTTGAATTGAGCAGTAAATTAATATAATACAATAATAAGCAAATAAATAAACATTTAAGTTTTTATTTATTAAGTATTTGTCAATACGAATATCCTGTCATAACGGAATTATACGGCAAAACGTTTGTTTGTAGCGCCCTAACCTTCACGGAGAAAATTTTGTATTAAGTTTTAATACAATTTTAAATTACACTTTATTATGTCTTGTATTTTCGATGGACTCTCACAACATGATTCCGACTTTACTTTTACTATGATAATACTAATTTTTATTACATAAATAAAGTAATTATTTTGTTAAGCCATATTCTAACATGAAAACAGTTAATTTTTACTAAGGTAAATGTCCCTATTTGTGACCACTCGTGGATTTTTATTAAATTAATCAGAAGTTTTAAGTAATTTATCTTCGCAAAGGGTATTTATCACGTTTAACGATTAATTAGCCATGATTTGATATATGGTTTCAGTGATATTTGACTAACAAATATTCATGAAAATGTGAAATAAGGTGCTCGTGTCTCCATCAGTGGCAGATTGAGCACATGTT
>NW_017300043.1:255108-256805 GCF_001594075.2 Trachymyrmex cornetzi | reverse complement strand
AGTCACATTTTTGTTATGTCGTCCGGGATAAAACGTTGAAGAATATAGTTTTTTCGTAAAAGTGTCAGTGAATACTTAATAAATATTGTGCTATGCTTGGATTCTAAAAAAGGTTAGTAATAGATGAATGTGACAAATAGGTACAACAAAACACGCATGTTTCCATTTGTGACCGTCTCAAGAAAATTAGTCATAACGTTAAATATCGCTCCTCTTTTTGAAAAGAAAACAATTAATACTCATCTCTATATGTTTATGGACAAGTGTGAGTTGCATTTGTACGAATAAACCGAAAATATTCGACGTATACTCGAGGGAAAATTTTAGTAACTTTTGATTAGGTCACTAAGTGGGACATCGTGTGTTTCTGTACCTATTTGTGGCCACAGCTTTAAATTATTTGTTTACAACTTAAGCATTGAGTAATTTCTTTGACCAAATTAAGAAAGCTTATCATATTTAGTGTGTGCTATTGAGTTCAAATTTCGTGCCCTGTACTACAGCGAGTAACTTGTGGCCATACAGCACGAAAGTACGACTGCAACGTATGTGCGCATCGTATATTTTGTGGCAGTGACAGATTTTCTAAATAGACATTAAGTTTGATTAAAGATACATGAAATATCAGGCTAATATCTCTATTCACAGGATAACGCGACGCTTTTTTTCTGTCAAATCTTTATTTTTACGCGAAAACGCATCGAGTGAGTATATTTTTATCGATATTTGAACGAGAAATGATCGTCAACGTGACATCAAATTGACGTCAAGAAAATTAATCCGCCGGTCACTAAATGGTACATTTCATCTGATGCACCGGTTACTAACCGGGATAGATGGTGGTGTTACTAATAGGGCCAGATTAAATTCAAACGGTCACAAATGCGTACATTTACATAGTCCGCTATTTCCTTTTTTATTTTTATTAGATTATGCTTAGAACTTCAGAAAAACATGTTTTTCGATACAAAAACGATTAATCTTGAGTTCGGTAAAATTAATTCCCGATTTTAATTATTTTTTAGTATTTTTTATTCTTATTAACTCATGCGACTATCTTACATGGTCACAAATAGGGACATTTACCTTATGGTACGCAAACAAAATTTGCTAGGTATATTTGATTTTGTAATAAAAAATTTTTACTATGAATAAGTGTAAAAATTACGTTATATTATTGTTTTTAAAAAAATAACAATAGCATTTAAACTTATAATTTACATGAAGACCGCAGCTACTACCACATTATAGTAATTTTAAATATAAAATTTTCTCCGTGTATATATTAGAGAAAATGACTACTGGTATTTTACCCTAACAAAAGTAGTGGCATATTGTCCCAAGATGCTATTTTATCTTATGATGAGCCTGTACAATACGGTTGTTAAGAAAATAAATCGTGTACTGAATATTTTTATTTTAACCTACGTTAACAGATTAACAAGCCAATCGAGCTAAATATTGTGTAATGTTTAAATAATAACTTACATAAAGCTCTATAAAAGTTATAAGAAGCACATTTTCGTATACCATGCCGTCATATTTATCTCATAAAAACAATACTGTTGCGAGAAAATTCTTGATACTTAGGGGAGACCGGGGACAAAAGTAACACGGGACAATAAATAGTAACATCGTCAATATTTCTTAAACTATAACAGATATATGTATGTGGCCGCATGGTAAAATTCTTTAAA
>NW_017300043.1:240093-254095 GCF_001594075.2 Trachymyrmex cornetzi | reverse complement strand
AACAATTGCCTGAGTAGCGGAAACCTTTCATAGGAATTTTTCTGTTCTTACAACCGAGTTTTCATCTGGTCTCCAGAAAACAGAAAATTTCGGTTGTTGTAACCGAAATTCAATTATACGAACCGAATCTTTTTTTCCGTGCAGATAGAATCGTTCGTTACATGCTGATTTTCGCAGAACGTGCACTAGTGCAGAAGCAGAAATTACTTTTTTTCATGCATCAAGTAACTTTTATTATTGCGTGCACAAAATTAAAAAATTTTTTTTTTCTTTATAACAAAGGTATAATGTATTATCTTAATATGATTATCTGTGTTGAAATTTTTCACATTTGAGTTGATTTTTATCTAGGTTTTTATTTAAAAAATTTACTATAAATCATAAAATACCATTAGGGGACAATAGTAACATCGATGCCTGGGGTCAGTTATTCACTTTTATACTGTAGAATCTGGATTTTGTAAGAAGGACTGTTACTTCGATTTACTCAATAGCATTATCAGCGACTTTATTATATTTGGCGAATACTTTTTGTAATCGAACCATGGTGTATATCCAGAATTTACTTTTTGACAACTATATCTATTCATTATTGGATACTCAGCAATATTTGAATGTTTGGCGTAAATCCAGGATCTACCTTCCGTCGACTATACATATAACTGAAATCAGGTCTGAACAACGAAGGTCTAATTTTAATAATTTTCATTATACATCTATAATTAGTGATTTACGTTAATCTATCGTAGTCAACCACTTTCATATATATACTTGTTTACATAATTTTGAAAATGAAGGTGGTCGAAACATTAGCTGATGTAGATATATTTTTAGTTTAATGTAGACATATTTTTATTTTGTTTTTATTTTTATTTTACTTAATGTCAACTGTATCATGTATACATTAAAATTTTTTTTGTTATTGCTCGTAGCTCTTCTGATTTATTTTGTTTTATTTGAATTATTTGAGCCTTTCTTTATTACGTATTTTTATTAATAAAACCAATAAAATAACCATTATTTTATTTATAAATAGTATGGTACAATTGTCCCTCTGTACTGTTACAATCGTCCCAGGGATTCGGACGGTTCCCAGATAGCATAAGGACGTCCATTGCACGTCCGTTCGACATGCGTTTCTGGACATTGGGACGTCCATAGGAAGTCCAAATTATGTCCGTCAAACGTCTTATGGACGTCCATTGGATGTACATTTGGTCACAACTTTGTACGTCACCATAGGATGTCCGAACACATCCAATTTTGGACCTATTATGGACGTATTATGGACTAATTTTGGACATCTTTTTCAATTAAAGACCTTGCTGCAATATTAATAATCACCTATTATATGATAATACGTGTTTATTGGAATATATGCTCTACCATCCTCTGACTGTCTTATTTATATTCTCCGCTGTCACTAAATGTGAGTTAGTTCAATATTGCAGTAAATGTCTTCAATTTTAAATTTGATTAAAAATATTTAAAAGTATTGGGTATTTCATAAAAATAAAAATTACAATTTTTTGGAATTAACTAATATCGTTTGGGTAATATTATTAATATGATATTATATAAGATATATAAAAAGTATGTTATTCAATACTTGTTGGTTGTTGGTTGTTCGTTAAATAATACGAATATAATAAAAATATAAAGAAAAACATTTAGTAAAAGTAAAATCCAAATTCGGACATCCATAGGATGTTTGAATAGAACATCCGTATGACGGACATCTCAAGGACGTTCATTTTATGTCCATGGACGTGCGGACGTGATTTTGACTTAAAATGGACGTCCTTGGGATGTCCAGTGCTATCTGGTTTGTAACAAAATTCCTCATAGTCTTTAAACAAACATAACTTTTTTCTACTTATATTGAAAAATTGAATCAAAAAAAATTTTGTAACTAAATAAATTCTACATCTAAAGGTATATACTTTTTTTAATGTAAATATTATATTTTAACTGTTATAATCCTTCAAAGTCAAAATGTTACTTTTATCCCCGGTCTTCCCTATGCAACACTTTAAGCACACAATTGTAAATAATTCTGTGTCACTAACTCAAGCGCTGCTAATCGGTATCATTGTTAAACACAACGAGTGGTATATTCCCCCAACTGGTATATTCCCCCATCTTACCCTATACATGATAAAACAGTTTAATAAGGTCATTATTTATACTACAATTTTATGATTTAAATGAAAATTTTATCATTTTGTTGTAATTATTTTTTGCAAACATGTGTACTTTTTATTGAAATAATTTTTAATTCAGGTTCTAATTATCACCAAAGTTTTCGTATTTTATTAAATACATAAGAAAAATCTGTAATTTTTAACTAATTTTTTTTATTTTATTAAAAAAATATTTGCAATACATCTTTAATTGTTTTTGTATATGTTTTCTGTAATATGGTGATAATCTGGAGGTGTATGTTCAGGTTATAGAGCGAGAAAAAGAATAAAAATTTAGCAATATAACTAAAATAGACTGTATAATATTCCCTACATGTAACGGTATATTACCTATGTAAGTCACCGAGAGAGTTTAGATAGAATTAAAAGATAAAACAAAAACATTTGTATTTTTACTTGACCTGCTTTGCGACATATACTGACGACGTGTTTTCTTGTTGCAGTGAAGTACCTGCGGGAAGTGACGCCGTACTTCAGGAAGGCTTCGATCATCCAGGAAGTGGGCTGGGAACTTCAACGCGGTTTCCTGAGCGCGACGCCACCGCCGCCAAAGTCACCACCACGGGCGGATACTCGTTATCTGCCATTACAACTCTGCAGACTCACCAGAGCGCATCCCTCTTCCGATCCCGGTAAGTCTTAACACCGAAAAGTCGATGCGTGGTTTGAACGGCTCGTCTGCCATGTAAAGATTAATTCGTCGGTTGTGCGGTTGGATCTGTGAGACCTTGGCTATTTCCCAATTTGTTACAATGTACCTACATGAGGATTATTACACAAATATTTAACACAATGCATCTTTTATTTTAAAGCAATTTGTTACATTTTAAATTTAACTTCTACAAGGAACTCGGAGCGAGAAATACACGGAAAGAACGATTTTATTAAAGGATCTAAAAATTTAACTGGATACAGGTCTGAAAATAATTTTGTTGGACCATCAAAATAATTATGCAGAACGTTTAAACGTTGATGATGATGCTGCAAAAAGTTTTAACATTCTAGTAACCAGTTTAAGCGTCCTACATAATTATTTTGATGATCCAAACAAATTTTTTAGACCTATATACAGTTAAATTTTTAGATACATCAGCAAAACCGTTTTTCCGTGTACATGTATAATAACGTTTTCTTATTAAAAATGTGCATAGCATTTGTCATAATTTTACACGAAAAGAACAGTTCTGTTGAAATATATGTATAAAAATTTAGTTAGGTACAGATCTGAAAATAATAATTTTGTTAAATCATTAAAATAATTAGAGGAAAGGCCCCTATTATGAGATACCGAGTTCATTTTGGGTAAATGCTAGAAATCTGTGGGCAGAATTTAAAAAAATAATAGGTCATTTTGAAGGGAATTTAATAAGCTGTAAGATAATGTTATATAAAATTTAATTCAAATTTCATTTTTTGTGAAAATTAAAGAAATGTTAAAAGTGAGCAAATCGCAAAGTCAAATTGTGCTCCTAATATGAGATGCCCCGAGAAATTGATAATAAAACGCAAAGTATATCAGTATTGCAATTAAAAAACTTCTAAAAAAACTTTCTAAAATACAAACAGCCAGCGTGCGCAAAAAATTAGCACGCGATAGATTGTACCCAAAACTCGTCTTCAAGTAGTTGGAATCGAGCATCGCAGAAATAGGCACTCGACGTTCATTCCGGTTATCCTTTTTATTATTGTACAATAACATTTATACTTTAGCAACGATTTTCACTATGACAGCAACATGGGTTATTTCATATTAGAAATACCCTGAGTATCTCCTCATATTACGATTTCCACGCCTTACGGTTTTACGATCATCAAATCTGACTTCTGCAATTAAGCAATTCTATATATCCCGTATTTTTCTATTAGTACGATCTTACTCTATTACTACATGAAGAATTTATTACCAAATATTTATTTATTAAATAATAAACAAAGTTTAAAGGCTCATCTCAATGAAACTTGAAGACATCCAAATTCTAAAATCTTTTTTACAATGACTACAGGCATGATCTAATAATGAACTTTCTACTAAATAGTTTTCAATCCAAGAGCAATAAATTTATGGTGGAACCAATAGATAGCGTTTATTAGTTTAGCAGAAACGCCGCTATCTCATATTAGGCGCCTATCTCATAATAGGAGACTTTCCTCTATGTATAAGGATTCTTAAACTGATTGTTAGACTGTCAAAAATTTTTGCAGCATTGTTCATCATATACTTGAGGTTTTTGCATAATTATTTGGACGGTCGAACAAAGTTATTTTTAGATCTGTAACTAACTAAATTTTTAAATACTTCAGCAAAATCGATCTTTCCGTACATACATGCTTGTAATTTTATATAATAATTCCAATATCGTTAAAGCGATTAATGACAGTACTTTTACCACTCTATTTTGTCCTATTTGAATGGACACGAAATATTAGCTTTGTGATTTGTAAACTCTTTAATCAGTTCTTATTGAAAAAGCCTTGATATTTTTATTTTGTGATTTCTGTTTCAAAATGTCTTCGAAAATCTGTCATTAAGTGAATATCCGGCGATTTTTATATAATTCGTATCTATTAGAAATTATATATTTGTTAATGCGACATCTTCAATTGTATTTTAACATTAATGTCCAAATCAACAAATGTTTCTTCAGCGAAAACGAGAAAATGAATTAGAAGTCGTTAACTATAATTACTTTATTGGACTTCTCTTTTCTAAAGGAGTATTGAAGCGATTAAGGCGAGAGCCGCCGATTACTTCAAATTTAATCTAAAACTCGAGGATGTTCAAAGGAAGATAAACATGAGAGAGGAATGGAAAACGCAAACGGATTGCGCGTTTTATCGTCTTGATTAACGAAGTAGTGCAATCTAGATCGCGGTTGAAGAGTTTAGGAGAATCGGGAGAGATCTCGTTTACCTATTTGCCAAGCGCAGCGACGGTGGTAAATGGCCTCGCGGCAGGATAAAAGTCCAGTCCTTCTATCGGAGACAGTCGCCTCCCACCGTCTACGTAGTGATAAACTGAGGATGAGTTAGCACGAAGGGAATATCTCTCCCCCTTGGGCTCGTAGTGAGTTAATGAAAGGCGAATGGCTCCTTAATTCTGTAAAGCTTCTCCCTTCTTCTCGTCCCCATTTACTCTAAGCACGCCATCTCCGTTCAGGGCCGCTCGTGCAAATTTTCACCTCTTGGGGATTGTTAGCGGTGTCCCATATGTGGCATGCAGTGGTTGTTTTATTTGAGCAGTTTAGTTAAGTGTCTCTATTATTACAGCCGTATTGTCCGTTTACTTCACTGTAATCCTGTCTTGATTGTTAATTTTTATTTCATTCATGAATACACAATAAAAATTTTATGAGAAGAAATTATATATTGTATTATATAAGATTTAAAAAACTTAAAATAGTTAAAACGAGGAGGGATACGCAAGTCTGAAAAATAGTAATTAAGGATTAATAATTTGTAACGTACCTACAATTACGTACTTGGTCAAATATAGTCAAATATGTGTGTTTAATAAATTCTTCTGCATCTTAAGAATAATAACTGAAAATACGAGTATATATACACGCTGTCGTATATAGAAAGCAAGACTAAAGTTTAAAGAACTTTTGAGATTGAAGAGTTAAACCGACCCTGGGACTCTCCTGGACTGAAAGAAAAACCGCGAGAGAGAATAGCTGCGCTGTTAAGAGAGGAGAAGGCAGAAGGGAAGAGACAAGTACGGTCGGCGCGGGTACCGAAAGGGGTGGTGACAGACGGGATGGACAGTAAGGGGTAGCTGTAAGCTAAGAAACGCAATCAGAGACGTGCCGTATCTCTTGCCGCCATCTCGCTAAGCCATGTCATAGAGTAACGCTTACTGATATTTCCGTGCGCTGATATTTCTTAAATCAATTTAGTAGCATCCGCACTGCAGTATAAAAATTTTAGCGCTAATCATAATGAAATTGCAATGGAAAGTAATTTAAACCGCGTTTAATAATCTTAAGAAGATATGGCGTTATCATTGGAGACCGAGAACGGAGATGCCTTGTATTAGATTAGATTTCTCGGTAATTTTCAATCGTTGGTTACTTGTAACTATTTCGCGGACAGCGAATGTGCAGTCGGTGAACATTCTGGTCAACGGTAAATTTTACGGCCGATGCAGTAAATTTTATGTCTTTGCCGCGACGATGATTGCATTCATATTGCCTCGATCGATGAACATGAATGATAACAGGACGATAAATTGGACATACGCTGCGCGCCCAAATCCGCGTCGTAATCCTTTTGCGTTAAAATGTAGGTAAAATCTCAATTGCCGAAAAATGAGATTTATGGAGTATTATAGGAGAAATGATTATATCAAATCGATTAGAGAGGAGGAAGTTGAACGTTTTTAGTATATATATAGGTTAAGTAAACAGATGAATTTAAAAAATATTACCACTTATATTATTTAAAACAGTTTTTAACTTTCTTTGTTAAGATATAAAGATAAACTTTTAAGATAAAAAAATATATTTTACATAAAAGTTTTATTATAAAATTCTTTGTTTATATACGTCAATAATATTTTTTAAAGATAATTATTTTCCAAATATATATTTTTAAAGTTATTTTTACAAAGTATTATTAACGTAGATAAATAGAGGTAATTTCACATTATAAAACTTTTATACAAAATTATTGTTTGACATTTTGAATAATTTTTTAAATATAGCAAAAAAGTTGAAAATTGCTTTTTAAAGGGATTGTTTCACCCCCTCCCCCCCTTAAAATCGTTTATTGGCCGCAATTAATATTTTTTTAAATTCACCTATTTACGTAATCTATATGTATAAAAGTTTCATTAAAAATTGAAATTTGACATTTTGCGAGAGTTCCTGATAAGTATCTGGATCTATACTTGAACTTGTATTTGCATCTGGATAGCATACTCGCTTTGATTTAGATCTACTGCAATTTTTGCTTCTGTATTTGTACCTGCATATATTCAAGTGTATCATATTGTTGATTATGATGTTTGAGATAACGGTAGCAAGAGATGATACTAAATGTTATGATGCAATGCTACGTGCAAATGAGCACCTATGTAGTGCAAAAGGGCTTGTGATAAAAGGAGAACAAAAGCATAGCATGTCAGAGAAGGGCGTAAAAAAATAGAGAAAGACGGTTTTGCTGCGTTGAATGTGCGTGTTTACATGATACCTGTGACCGCGAGCATCATTTTGCGGTTGAAAACGTTCAGTTACACTCGTCGCGCGTTGAAAACAAACAGGCAAGCCTGTATTCGTCGCCGCCCGTTTCGAAAGCTTGCTGGGGCTTTTCTAGATCATGAATTACAAAAGCCGGTGTTCTACTAGCGGCTATCAGCACAGCTTCGTAAATCGCTGAGATGAAAATGCACACGAAGTTTCACATTTGACTCGGTTAAATGGGTACACTTTGGCAAGAATGCGATAAACCATATTACACAATATGAATTTAAGCAAGTTTTATGCTATTGATTTCACAAAATAATACATTACACAAACTCTTAAAATAAACTTTATTAAAAGTACTTGTATTATACTATTTAAATGAACTTACACTTATTTATGGAATCTGTGTGTCCTGATTTTTTACGTCATGCGTGCGCGCGCGCGCGCGCGCGCGTGTGTGTAGATACATAATATAATTAAATAATAGAAGAGAGTTTCGGCAACGAATGCGTACTATTTAAAATACTGTTTAATATATTTTTCATTTGATACTTATCTGTACATAAATGAATATCGGAAATTGTAGTTTGATGTTTCGGACAGCCATTATTATATGTTTAATTTATCACCAATAACTAAATAAATTAATTTGTTACACGTGTTTTTATAATATGCTGTAAAAGGTGCGATTTATTAAGTAATCGGCTGCTTAAATCGTACTTGTGAGTCTCCTAAATCGTGCCTTTTTTGAAAGTATGGAATTTATGAACGAAAGTAACTAAAAATATAAGATTAATAAATAAAATTAACTAATATCATACATATTACCAGCTATATAAATAAAATAAATTTAAAAAAATAAAAAATAAACATTAGTTATATCTGATTTGTTTAAGTATTGTTAGTACAAAACAAGATGTGACCTTTCATTATGTTCTATAATATTCGGTTAGAAAATACTGATGAAGTATAATTAGGCGACCGGTACACCGAGAGAAAGGATTTTGTTAATTTAGCAAGCCATCAGTACCTTTAATCGGTGATCGGTAAATATGTAACAACAAATTATGTTGTTGTGATTGCTGCTAGTCTGCTATACCAACCAATTATTAGTAACAGAAACAAACTATATAGAATCTAACCTATCTTTTGGATAGACTTTAGCTCGTTTACATAGAATTCGTAGATGATCGTGGAGTCTTAAGTTGTAGGAAACCGACCAGCACAGTCAAATATAGGGAGAATACTTGACTAGGATTAATCAATTTTTTACGATTTGAGACCCTGCAACCGTTTACGACTTTTATATATATATATGAGCCTCTTATTTGCTAGCGATACTATTGATTATTTGTTACATTGACGAATTAATTTGCAATCGTAACAAATCGATTGTTTTTTAAACAAATATCACATTTGTTTTCCCTTGATTTGTTCCAAAAACAAAATCTTTTCTCTCATTGTACGTATTCACGAACTCTATATCATGTATAATCTATAATATATTAAGTCGAAACATACAATTCGCTAAGATCTGAGTCTGCTTCCCGATTACGTAATCTGATGTACTCCCAATGTTAATTAATTAACAATCAGCGCTCTTTGATCACCTACCCGTGTATAGAGTGTCCTTCTAAGCATGTGCAGCATATCAGACGGAATTGACGTCGCGATGCAAAGTCAGTAATCAAGCTTTCCTGCCGTATCAGACAACCTTTCGAGATCTTGTTGAATTCCTCTTCAGGCATGAAAGATTTTAGCCAAGGAAGACGGTTGCTTTGCAAGCTCTTGCAAGATAACCGCAAGCTGTGCGAAAAGCATTTCCTTAGGGTATCTGTATACCAGGGTTGGTAAAGACTAATGTTTTTTTTATGAATAAAACATATTGTATTTCTTCTTAAATATATTTTTAATGCTTTAAATATGCTTTAAACAGCACTATAAAAAAATATGTTTAAAACATATTAAAAACATCAATTAAGCATGGTTTAAACTGTTTAAAACACGTTTAAAACATGTTTTTTACCAACCCTGCTGTATACTCTTCTGAGGATTTCTCGAAGAAATCATTTCCAGAACAACCTCTAGAGATAAGCGAAAGCAATACTGTGATTCCGCAGATATTAATTCATGCAAGTTCTCTTAACTCCACAAGCAATCACATTTCGGTAGATCTCGAATTCGTAAGGAAATTAGAACTTCTGAATTTGGGTGGAATATAATAAAAAATATAATAGACTGAAATTAAATTAAATTTTATTTTGTCGATGTTTCTTAATGAATTACTAAGGTTCTGTTAAGGGGATCCTAAAGACGTCTGTATTACCGACTAAACACGTATAATTTTTGTATAACGAATACTCTTTTTCTCTTTCACGGATTGGAAAATCCTTTTCCAGGATTAAAGTATACGCATTAATACGTGTTTGTGAAATGGAGTCTACGCTAAGAATGATCAAAAATTTCGAAATCGATATATTTTTTACAATTTCTTAGTGTAACACGGCGTCTCAGCTGTCAAGTTGTGACAACATTTGATTGATATGAAAGCTTTGCAACCCGAACGTACTAAATAATAGTTCCCAAACACATAATTTGCACGAACATACAACGTCGAGTTCTTAAAATTAGATTTAGACGCTTTATCGCGACGAATTCGTTGTACGAAAATTGACACTTATGTGTGACTGCGTGTATCATAGGCTGCGTGAGATATTGCTGCGGTAGTATAAAAAGACATGTCGATGTGCGGCGCGCGGCGCGACATCTAGTGATTTCGTCGGAGTTCGAGCTTTGCTTTAGGATCCCCTTAAGAGGATGCTGGAGTGACAGTCGAAGTTAATCAAGATCGATAGTACAGACTTTTTTAAATTCCAAATTCGACAATAGTGACATCTTTCATTCATTTCTTATACTTATTATATATCGTTGTCTTGCTCGAACGCATTCATCTGTCCTTATCTAACATATTGCAACGCCATTTCTTATAGCGTTTTCGATTGGGGTGCACTGGCTGCACTCAGTGTCAAGAGCGTGTTCGATTGGCAGTGCCAATGCGCACTTGGCTAGTGTCACGTGTTCATTTAATCGCACGACACTCGCGTAGCGCGCACTCAGTGCGCACTAAGTGGCACGAGATATTTTGACGGTGCCAGTTCAGTGCACGTTTTATCACAGTTAAGGATATACATAGGAACAAGCAAATCTGCGCAGTTGAATTGAAAACGGGGTCTTGTCCCTACTCTTAATATCTTTTACTGTGGTTTTGTAACATTTTGAACATTGCTTCAAAGTGAACAAAAATGAGTTTCAGCTTTAGCACTGAAAATCTTGGCGTATTCTTTTGAACTTGCACTATTCAGTGCAACCCATGGAACTCGTCCAGTGTTGGTGTGAACTGAGTGCGCACTGGTGCGCACTAACTTTTGCCCAATCGAAAACGCTTAGAAAGAGATCAACTAAAATACTGCTCGGTTTCATGGCTTCACATCAATTTCACTCGTAATATACCAACGAAATTTTCAGCGACTCTTTTCTCTTATACTAAAGCTCCTATCTCGTTTCTGAAAGCATAGAATTGTTCTTCGAGGTTTTCTGTAGGCTGCTGGTTATTTATTTTAACCGGGTAAAATCTGAAACTCTTATATGCAGTACATATTGTGACGAGTTGACTGCAGGAGCCGGTGACAAAACTACAATTTTTAATTTTCTTTCATTTTTTGTATTAAATTGTAGTTGGCAGCCTGCGTTGTTATCGATACTTTAATTGTGGAGAAGGACTTTTCAATCCATAAACACAATTAAGAGAAAAGAGTCTTTAAAAATTAATGGTAAAACAGGACACTCCAGCATCCCCTTAAGAGAAACATTTAATTTTTTCTATGAAAGAATCAATTAACAATATATCTTACTACATTTAATCAAGAGCTTAAATTGAAAGTAGGAACAGTTTATGCATTAAATATTTTTTTATCTCAAATCATCTCTAGTTTTCTAAAACATTAGTTCTTTTTGAATTCATTACACTATTTTCGTAAAAAAAACTCGTTTTAAAAACTTCCAATTTGTTAATTTTGACATTTATGCGATAGTCACAAAAGTGGTTATGAAATACATTAATATAATTGTAATCGAATGTAAACTAATAACTCATTATCTTGGGAAGTTCACGAATCCCTCCTTGATGACAAAAGAAAAAGGGTAAAAGATGAGCAAAGGTTCTGGTATCCCTGCTGATCCTCGTTCAGCCGCGCCTCATTAATCAGACGGACGGCATATAGGGTGCAATTATCCGACGGTAATTAACTTCGCAAACTGCAGCACCCGCGAAGTCCGGGAAGGTGGTGGGTGCATACGTGTTAGGGGATGCTTCGTGTGGTGCTATCGGAGGCGGTTGGATAGTCTGGATGGAAGGTTCTTCGTGGGTTCCAGCCTGATGGAGCTGTTCTGGAATTATACACGAGGTTAGTCCTGAAAACCGGCCGGCAGCCAGCTTTTGCCCCGGAAACTAATTTAACTCTTGCATCCCCCACTCTCTACTCTTCCCCCTTCTCCATCTCACTGCTCTTTCACCTTCCGCTACTGATTTCGACTTGCGCGATCGTCCGAGTCTGACTGTGATACACATCGCGAGATGATCAATTTCTGGGTTCTCTGCTAGGAATGGACTGACATTCAGTTGAACTTCAAAGGTTCTCAAATGGAAGATTCTTTAATAATGGGGAAAAATTAGTTTTTGCTATACATATATTTGTCATAATATTATTTATTATAAAAATTAAAGATTCATTATATCAATCTACATTATGCAAGTAAAATTAATTCTTTATGCATATATGGACAATGGGATGTATATTTTTTCCCTGAATCCTGTATGTTTCTTTGACACTTAACTACTAATATGCACATATTAATATAATTTATACTTCTGAAAATTTAAACTGTCACTAGTGATATTTTTATAAAAAGAACTTTTTTTTTGTAATAATTGTTATAAAGATTATTATATTATATTATACAATTAAGATTATTATATATTATATATTATATATTATATAATAAAGATTATTATATTATATTAGATTATTATATTATATTATTATATTTCACAATAATTGTTATAATTGTTATAGAAAGAAGTAGGTATAAAGAAAGATATGTAAATAATCATAACAATGTAGAGTATTTTAATTTTAATTTTATCCTTAATGTATTCTCTGTTTGATTAGGTGTTTTGAAAAACGCACATGACATTGCGTTTACACTTGCAACGTTCTATTGAAAGTTTACTATGTTGGTTCGTTACATCGATAATCGGATGAGGGTAAAGATAAAACAAATTTCACACAAGATCGAACAAGCTGTAAGTTTATCGGAGAACAAGAAAATTAAAAGATTATCCGCCGCAAACATTTCTCAACTTCTCTTTTTTCTTATCAATTTTTATAAGCGATATCTATAGTAGATAGAATACTGATGTATATTCGTAAATTTTGAAGAATCAATAAATCATATACACATTGCGATGAAAATAGCAATTAATCGAATTGGTCATTGTTCGCAAAAAATTTTGTAATAAGACTAAATATTAAAATAAGTGAAAGAGTAAAAGAATATTCTACGGAGAAGAATTTTCCCGTAGGGAATAACATGTAACGTTTATTAGAAATAGATGATGATTATAAAGAAGTTTCACATTTTTATTTTTTCTCAGTTTTGATTTTTTAGCTGTTTTTACTATTACAATCCTTTACACTCTATATAATTTGATTGCCATACTTTCTTAACGAAGACAACACTATGCTACGAAAGGCTTCCAACTCTACGTAACAAGAAATGGATCAGGTGTTATTGTGAAAATCATAGAGATGGACACATGAAAAAAGTTGGGAGATGCAAAAAGGGCGAGGCCATAGGTAACGAGCAATTGTAGGGGCCGTTATCAGTAACAAGCGGAATTGCATTGTGCGCCGAAAAGCCCTCCGGCAAAGGTCTCATTACCATCGTCATGCGAATCCCAAGCGATACAAACGAGTACTTGTTGTCCTGTGTGTATATATACATATACATGTGCATGTGTGAGTGCACAGGCGTGCGGCGTGGACACACGTGCGTGTAGTGTATCGTATAAGTACGAGTATTATCGCGTTGTGTACACGTCGTTGTTGCAAGGGCTCCATTATACTCTGATATCGTTACGTGAACCGTGCCGAGATGGTTTATATAAGTGATGGTCCTACGATAATACCGTAACATTAACGATGAGGATTTTGTTACGGTGATCATCCCCACGGATCGAGTGTACAATGAACGGGTTAATTATTAAGGATCGAGGGCGCAGAAATACAAAGGATACAGATTTCTCCATTGCAACGAGATGCAACAGTTTATCCATTCGGGGAGATCTGAAGATTTTAGAGTCTATACGAGAGGCAGAGTTGCAGGTAGTATCAGATTTGAAGGATCGATGTATCAGGTGTATCAGTCTCTAAAAATGACTGGAATAAAATTTATACTATGAAAATGAATATTATATACTTATATATGAAACAGTTCCATGATGTTAATATTTATCAAAGAATTGGAAAGAGTAAGGGCACTAGGAGTCGGGCGCAG
>NW_017300043.1:227196-239887 GCF_001594075.2 Trachymyrmex cornetzi | reverse complement strand
AAATGTCAAATTAAAGAATATAGAAACTAATTTATCGAAAAACTAACCGAAAATAGGGACGCTCACCACAATTACAAAGTACCGTATCGCAAACATTATCATGAATAATTCAAGAACCAGTTCCTGATATGTTGACTAGTCGGTATCAAACACAGTGAGTCACTTTTTAGTTATTAGCTAGTACTAATGAAAATTGTAAAGTGATAAAAAATCTCATCAGAAGGACTTATTACTGTGTACGAACGACACCGACAGTTAATATTTATATTTTTAATATAAGTTTATGATTTAAATAAAAATTTTCTCATTTTTTATCTTAACTATTTTTTAAAACATGTCTACTTATTGAAATAATTTTTGATCCAGATTCTAAATCGCTACTAAACTTTGTTTATTACTTTCAAATACAATATAGAAAAATCCATAATTTTTTCATAATTTTTCATTTTGTTAAAAATATGTGTAGTACATCCTTATGTGTAATACAGCTTATAAAGTATTATGAATACTCATTATGTCTTTTCATTGCTACAAGATTTTATATGATTCGATATAGATATTTTTTTCAAAATCAGCTTTGAAAGATTAAATTTTTGAGAATATAGAGATTCTTAGATGTTTATGTAAAATTATTTTTTATTATAATTGCATATAATGTTTGCAATTACGTTGAAAATGTTTCGATCATATCTGTTCGAACAATAATTTATTATAGTTTCTGTTGTTTTGCGTGATTTCCAAATATATTGGAATTAACATTATCCGCTATTTATAATACGAACGGATTGGATGAGATCTATTAAATAAAATAAGTACTTTGAACGAATGAAATAAATGTGAAATGTAATGTACGAAATATACGAGATTTCATGCAAAGTTGAAATATAGATTCAATTTTACACAGTTAGTAATAATTTTTTAAATACAATTTAAAGATATAATTAAGCTTGATCCATCTTTTAACTCAAAATGTCAATGCAATTCTTCGACTTTTTAATTCTTTTCCATTGCTCCGTTTTATGCACTTTAACATCCAATTCTTTAAAGTAGGTAGATCGGATTTATCGAATACAATTCCCAGTCCTTCAAATCTTTAATCATTCGGCTTTACTCGGATGAAATTTAAGTCGACAAATATCAAATAAGAGTATCTCGTCATCGTTTTTGTTTGTAGCAATTTCAAATCCGATTACCGTGATAGTACTCGTTATCAGAGAATTCCTCGGGATTGTGCCGAATCCAACCTTCTTTCCGGTGTCTTCGGTAGGTCGTGTTTACATAGTTCGACTCTTGCATAACTAGCTAAATACTTTGCCGTCATACTGAAGGTTCATTACACCGGCTACATAAATCAACATAGCATAATAAACTCTCCAGATGGAGACATAGTCATGTCCAATAATGTACTTCAATTAACAAGAGAAAAGAGCGAGAGGAAGCGGACATTATTTGAGACTGAATATAATAGTAATTTTGTGAAAAAGATTGCAAATTAAAAGATCAATTTTCTATATTGCACGGAAGTCGAATGAAAAATTCTTTAAAAGTTAAAATTTATTATATCATATAATGTTACCAGTGCGAACATAAACTATACTTACAATAACGTAATAGAAAATTAATGTTTATTCCGAATAACAGTAAATAATGATACATAGAAAAAAATCGTCCTAAATTTTAACAAGTATTTGTTTGAATAGTATTAACTTAATATTTACTTACGGTAAGTAAATATTTACTAAATGATAGTTAAAACGGTAATTAATGGTTCTTGTAACATAAATAAATATATATTTACATTTACTATAAATATTCAGCTAGAATACTTTATTCAAATAAATATTGATTAAAATTTAGTCTCAAAGCAATAATGACAGTAAGATAAATCTATCTTGATAAAAAAATCAAATTTGAAAGATATAGGGGAGACCAAGGCCGGTTGTCACAGTTTTTGATTAGTGATTTTTAGAAAAAAGTGAATACCTAATTTTGAAATATTATATAGATTATAATATACCTACATCCTTTAGATATTAAACAAAATATTACTCGTGAATTCATCATATCGTAAAAATAAGATATTTAATTTTAAATGAAGCTGCAAAAATGTGACGATCAACCTCATGTTCTAGGTTGATTGTCGCATGTTCTAGGATTGGCAATAGCATGTTTATTAAAACACATATAAAAAATACAATTTTTATTTTAATGTCAGTTCTATATTAGGAGAAATAATAGTAAAATTATGGTAATATAAATAGTAATACAAATAAAATAATCATTTTAATCATAAAATACATAATTTGTTTTTGTACCGTGGTTTCTATATATATGAAAAATTAAAAAACATATGTCTATATAAAATATAATATATTTGTAAGTATATTCTCTAAAAATGTGTTTTCTAAAGATATTAAAACTATAAGATATTAAAACTCCACACACCTGTTTTTAATAAAAGAGATTGTATTCACAAACTTATCAGGATAATAATTGATTAATTGTAGCAATGATCTTCTAAGACATGTCATTTTCTATGAATACAGGGATATCGCGATTAATAATGCTAAAAATTTGTCAGACAACAAAATAAATGACAAGAAAAATTTATTCACCGACTTCATTTTCTTAAAAATCGCTATAAATAGTATATACAATGCTTGTAGTGCAAATCATTTTATACAATAAATTAATACTATATCAGCAATGTACAGTAAAAAAAAAGAGATTTTTCTGCTATGTCCTGTTTTAGTTATAAGCATTTTGACAATCAATCCTGTATGATAACTAACCCCGATCTCCCCTACAAATGTAAGACTTTGTATACGCTATAATGCTGCAAATTCACTTGGTGACAGAAGTAAAAGCTGTAGAATAACATAGATGTCGACGGCGACTATTACGGCGCAGACCGCGTGTACATACATATGTATACGTGCTCACATGAGCGCCTCTCAAAGCACAACGCGACAGACGCGAAGCGGTTACGACGTTGGCACTATTCGCGTCGCGAATTATTAATTTACGCAACGATACGGGCCTCTCGCGCAATTCTCGTTTTGCGATGAGATTCCGTGTCAGCATTAAAGCGTATTCAACTATACATACACGCATTAGAGATTGAAGTTGCATTGCAATTGTACATTGAGGATTGAAACTCTACCGAGGAAGATGAAGTTGCTGGATTTCGGAGACGGTTTATGTTTTCGATTCCTAATTGATTATGCTATTTCAATCTCAGTTTCCAATAAGCACTATAATATATAGGTACAATCTTTTGCTTATAGAGAAGAAAAGGGTAATCTATCTTAACGCGTCATTAAAAATTAAAGTAGGGTAAAATCAAGGATTATGGCATAGGCTACTAATATGGAATAGTGAATATTATTTTTTAAACAAAGCATTGTAATCTGGCGGCAATCGCTGAAAGTTATTGCAACTGTTACCAAACATGTCATAACAAGCAACTCGGTCCGACCAACCGTTTTGCTACAATTAACATTTATTCATTTTCGTTACGTCAGAAGATCCGGCAGCTTTTTCTAAAAAGTGTTCTCACAAACCGAAGGTAAGTTTTTTTAATGCTTATATTGCACAGACGCTTTTAATAATGTTGCATGAACAATATTATGCGGATTAATTGCTATTTCAAACTTGTTTATTGCTACGGAAAGACTTTATTTGTATGACGACATGCAGGTAATGTGGAATACATCGAGGGTTGAGAATATGGAATAGATTACGTGCATGTTAGCAACTTATTCGTGATCAGATTAGGTTAGGTTAGATTACAGAATGTATTCTATATCAGCTTATTTGCGATTTTTTATTTGTCCATGCGTAATAACGTTAGTAATGATGCTATTATACTTTGTGTTATTGTACAATAAAAATTGAACAGTTTTCTATTTTTCTTGATCAGTTTATATAAATAAACAAATTTGGACTTCATTTATTGTATTATTTATTACTATGGTAAAAATTTCATCGGTATTCCATATTACATCCCATTTTTTAGATCCCCCCATTTTCTCACTTTTGATTTTTTTGTTAATATTGATGTTGGACTGAAATTTTGGCGACTTTTATTTATTGGATGTTGTAGCTAACATATTCCACAAGAGTTCTGTGTAAATTTAAAGTCTTCATATGCATTTATATCGGAACAATGTTAATTTAAAAAAAGCTATTCCATAATCCCTGCTTTTACCCTATATGCAGACAATAATAAAGATTATTATTCGAAAAAGTAAAACATTTTGTAATTTTTTTGAATTATTGCATCCTCTTTTTTCTCTTTTTATATCGAGACTATTTATATTATTTATGTAAAAATATAAAGGCACACAGCGAATGCGCGTACAATGCGAATGAAATATATTCGTTTGTATTTTATTGTGAATACGTATACTCTATATACGTATTCTGTATATGTATATAATATAATGTATCTACAAAATAGTGTGTGCGAAAAACAGTATACACTGTTTTGCAGAAATAAAAGATCACGACTTTATTTTTTTCGTTTCTCTCTTCTATCTTTCGCATGTTGTAGCCGTTTCTGATTTTTACTCATAACTAAACAATGTTTATTATTATGTGTCGGGTTTTTTTTACGTTATAAATCTATTATAACTTTACATGAACAATCAATTAGAGATATTACTTTTTAATTCTGCATTATATTACTCACATTAAAGGTAGAAGAATGACATATTTAACTCCTCTTGTTTTGGTCCATTCTGAAAACATTTCTCTTATCTTATTCCGCGTTATGTTTCCGTCGATAGATAGGCAATTACTGAAAGAAGTTTGGAGAAGAAAAAGGATAATAAAAAACTCTTCTCTCTCTCTAAATAATACGTTTCGTCATCTCCTTTTTAGAGATATCCTGTTTCGTCAACAGCGCAAATTTCGATATATCATAAAATTTTTCTCGAAGAGGACGATTGGTCTGACATCTAAAAATAAAGAACAAAAGTTGGAAGCGACGAGATAAGCTCATATGAGGAAAGAAAATGAGAACTCAGTAAGAACTTTGTCTCAATTGCAAGATTATATCGCAAATAATTAAAACATTGCTATGTGGAATTCGCGTCAGTCATTGTTCCGCGATAGAAATTAATTTATATTTATACGATGATAATGTTACGTGATTAAAATATTCATGTATTGCTGTTCAAATAAAAAATATGAATTCATCTCTAATATGCGCATTGCAAAAAAGTATCTCCATATATTCTCGTTGCTCGCACATGTCTATTTTTTATAATAATAATTATTTTTTTACTTCTATTGATTCTATAATATCCAATTAATTGTTCTACGTTTAATTAGTATGATAAAATATTTTTTGATGATCTGGTGAAATAGTTTGTGTACACAATAAATTACATTGCACATTGAACATTTGATTACAAGAAGTATAAGAATTTGTCAATTGTCTTATCACATACGGAAGGCATTAACGAAATTGTTATGTTTGAGACTTGATATATATATATGGGGCGTTCTCTGTCAAAACGGTCACCCCCCCCCTGCCCATTTCAATTTTTGAGATAAAATGCTTTATAAGGACTTAAAATTTTCGTTAAAATATCTATTTTTTAAAGTCGTATGGTGTTTTTCGAACAACCAAAATGGCGGGCGTATTAAGAAGACAAACATAAGGAAAGTGATGAAAAAGTTTCCTTTTCTTGAAAACAAAAAATACAAACCCACCTATAAAAATTATGTTATTTGGCGGCCACGCGGTCGAGCGCCAGCCCGCATTTAAGATTGATCCGGCGATCAATATAAGAGACCACCCACGGATCGATCGACATCGAATCTGGAATCTCAGAGGGAGCTCATAGGGCCTCTGAATCTAGTAGATCACTTTTTTGTAACGTGAAGTGAGCCCCTCGGGCCTTCACGACAACAAAGCAGGCTCTCGTTTACAGGGTCTTTATCTCGTCCTCGGAGTGAGCTCTCACGGGCCTCCATATATCTGGTAGAAGAAAACAGCCAGCTTGCCGCGGAAAAGACGCCGGGACCACTCCGGTCCCCCACGACCGCTACTTTCCTTGGAGAGGCCGTTGGATGTGGGAGTCACTCTTTTGCAGTGGCACTTAATCCCACTAGACAAACCGGGAGAAGCAACTAGCGAAGATCCCCGACGACGACGACCTTCCTACGACGCAGCGACACAGACGTGGCCATCGTTGCCACTAGATCCACTACCGCCGCTAAAGGAGCTCTGCGACATTAGACCGCCCATCAGTCCGCTGCCAAAGACGCCGCAGAAGCCAAGGACACCTGGCCGCAAGAGGACCAAACGTATCAATCCTAGACTAAACCAGCAGTTATTTGGATCCGACTCGGACGCCACCAGTGATTAGTACACTTACACCCAACGTACACGCGCCGCATGGCGCCATAAAACATTCTCCACAGTACCGAAAGGTACCTCTGTACATAGTGTACATAGAGAGTTATAATAAAGATCACAATATATTTTAATTTGTGGATACACCATTATTAAGCGGTACCCGTCCACAAAACACCTATAAAAATTATGTTATCATGCCTAAATTGTAAAGTTATATATGCACTATTATTAGCAATATCGTATTTCATCGAAATTCAAATATTCAAAATGGCGGATCCAATATGGCCGACCGAAATCCAATAATTCATATGATTTGGATGACAGACTGTATATGGGGGTTTTCAAGTTTTTTGTTTGCGAATCTGTAGTCGAAATTCAAAAATTCAAAATGACGGAACCAATATAGCCGACCGAAATTCAATAATTGATGTGATTTGGATGGCAGTCTGTCTGATAATCGCAAGAGTTTTTAATAATTTCTTATTTTGTGACTGAGACAGTTGAACAAACTTCAAGTATAATATTTATCCTTTATAGAATTCAAGGGACCTTAGTATAATTTTGATATGAAATTCATTATACCTCATTCTATCTAAATTTTGATGATATTTTGTCAGATATAATGCATCTGTCGTAAATTCATAGGTTTAAGGTTAGTCGTAAATTAACGAAAATACAGAAAACAATTTTCAGATTTGTAACTTACTTAATCACGTTTAGAACTTCAAATTTCATTCAAAATGGAGTCATATAGTACCACTAAATTAGTCGGAATCGCACCACATGTGAACAAAGTACTGAATTTGGTCACTACAAAAATTAGCCTGTTTTTTCATGAAATTTCACGTTTCAAATCATAAGTAACCCGATAACAACAAAATTCCTGTCTATGATCTTGTATTTACGTACATATACATTCGCCCAGGTGTCGTTTTTTATAGCTTCAATAACTCACGAAGCAAAATCAGTATCGAATAAATTCTTTTTCTAAAATACGTGTCTAGGCTTCACTCAGATCAGATGAAACTTTATGTATTACTCATCGGCTATTCTGAATTTTATGAATTTTTACTTCAGATTCACAACCAGCAACATTGAAAAATCTCATGTATCGATTTTCAAACTAATCATATAAATTATTGAAATTAGGTCGGCCATATTGCATCTGCCATTGTTAATCTGGAGTAGGATGTGGATCCGGGTGAACGCAGCGACGGAGTCTTGGAGACAGAGTAGAACGTATTTATTGTAAGTTTTAATAGACAAAGAAAAATCAACGCGACACACGTGAACATGGCGGTTAGCAACGAACGAAGTGTGTAGGAAGTGAATGGGAGGTAGCCGCGGGAGTAGCGCCCTCGTGGAGGCGTGAAGCGCCACCGCTAACTATCGGTAAAGATAGAGGGCGGGTAAATTGTATGTCCTACACTCTCCCTCAATTTTGACCTCCTTCTGTCTTGAAAGTTGCGTCCAAATTCAATCCAAGGCCGATGGTACATTTCGCATGCTTGGATTTCGGTAGAGCCTTCGTTAGTACGTCTGCAACCATGAGTTCGGTAGGAATGTACTTAAGCGTGATCGGCTGGCTTTTTAGGGCTTCTCGTATGAAATGATAACGGGTGTCAATATGCTTCGTCCTCGAGTGGAATACGGGATTTGTTGACAATTTCCCAGCGCCCTGATTATCGTTGAACAATGTCACGCTGCACAAGCTCCTAAATCCCATCTCCTTCAAGAATCCTATTAGGTGAATGGCCTCTTTTGCAGCGTCGCACAACCCCATGTACTCGGCCTCAGTGGATGACAATGCGACTGTCCGCTGCTTTCTCGATTCCCATGTTATGGCAGCGCCAGCTAAGAGAAAGACGGACCCAGTATAACTTCGACGATCGATGACGCAATTTGCCCAATCGGCGTCCACATATCCGTGCAGCTGTTTCTCATCCTTACGGTATATCAACTTGACCTCCATGGTTCCCTTTTAATATCGAAGGATGCGTTTCGCAGCGACCCAATGAAACTTGTTGTAATTATTGTTGAACTGACTTAATGCACTAACCGCGTGTGCGATGTCTGGGCGCGTTCCGATTGCCACGTACATAAGTGCTCCCAAGAGTTGTCGATAGGGAATATTCTCGTCGGGAGCTTTAGTGTCAAGGCCGTTGATGCCTTCAGTATTAGCCGATAACTTGGTATCGGTAGAAAGAGGAGTGCTAATTTCCTTGCAGTCTTCCATCCCATATTTTTGTAATATTCCTCTGATGTATCTAGATTGCGAGAGACACAAACTTTCCCTCTTTCTTTGTATCTCAAGTCCTAGACAGTATTTGACTGAACCTAGGTCTTTGATTGTGAATATGCGTGATAGCTCCGATACTATCTCCTTGATCCTTTGTGGATTGTTCGATGCAACTATTATATCGTCTACGTAAGTCAGGACTATGGTCTTCCCTCGCGTTCTCGAGTCAAGGTAAACGCAAGGGTCTCCGCCGGTTGGTACTAAACCCATTTCTTTGAACGCTCCTGATAGTCTTGCATACCACTGGCGGCCCGCTTGACGAAGGCCGTATAGGGCCTTCCTCAGTTTGCATACCTTGTTGTCTCCGGACAAGTCTTTCAGCATCATCCTGGCCTTTGATACGAGCTCATTGTCGCTCTCCTTCAGAACTATCTTCTCGAGCATCTCGGTCAAGAGCTCTGGTTTGTCCATAAATATCTCGGTGTCTATATAACCGTTTAAATAAACTGTGGTCACGTCGAGTTGTCGAATTTGTAAGTCGTACTCCACGGCGATGGCCATGAGCAATCTGAGCGAGTCCAGTCTGGCTGTAGGTGCGTAGGTTTCGAGGAAATAGATGCCCGGGCGTTGTGCGTACCCCTTAGCTACGAGACGAGCCTTATGTCGATCCAACCTCCCGTCCGGTTTGTATTTGTGGCGTAGGACGATTCTGCATCCTATTATCTTCTGTTGAGGAGGTTTTTGTTCTATTGTCCATATGTCATTGGCGACTAAACATTTTATTTCTTCATAAATGGCAGCCTTCCACTCTTCCCGCTCGGATCCAGAAATTGCCTGAGAAAGTGGAACCTCCAATGCGCTCATCGCGATTTCGGCATCGTGCCATTCAAGATCATCGTCGTCGCTCTCGTACCTTCGTTGACTGTTATTGACAGGATTGCTTACGACGGCATTGGCATCCTGATTTCGATCATCAGGAACGAAGTGATATTGCTTCGCCGGTCGTCAAGGCTTTCCGATTCTTACCTTGCGCGGCCTACCGGGGCCTCGTCGAGGTTCGGCGTTGTCGTGTCCATTTTCCATGTTGTCCTCACTGACGGGTCGTGGTCCACGCCATCTTCAGAGCGATTCTCTTCGCCATCGTCGTGTGCGTTCGTGGTCCACGCCATCTTCAGAGCGATTCTCTTCGCCATCGTCGTGTGTGAACTCATGAAGGTCCCGCTTTGGGACCGTTTGGATTATCTCAGTTGTCTTTGGATCGTCCAACATTTCGTAACGTCCGTTCCTCGTTTCCTCAGTGATGATGTCCTTGTACAGGCTCGGCGATTCTAATCCGTTCAGAAATCTGACGTCTCGTGTGATCCTTATCCTATTTTCATTAGGTATCCACACTCGGTAAGCTTTTGCGTTTTCGGCATATCCGACGAACGTGCCCTCGATTCCACGTGGGTCAAACTTTCCTTTATTTGGCGTTTTATCGAGAACAAACACCTTTGATCCAAACGTTCTGAGGTGTCCGATATTAGGCTTCTTGCCAGTCCAGTTCTCATACGGTGTGCCTTTTTTCAAACTTCTGGTTACGCATCTGTTCCTGATATAATTGGCAGCAGACACTGCCTCGGCCCAAAAGGATGGCGGTAAACCAGATTGTAACATCATGCATCTGGCAGATTCCACGAGTGTGCGATTTTTGCGTTCGGCGACAGACACCGTTTTGCTGTGGCGTGTATACAGTCGTTAAGCGCCTGCGTATTCCGGAGTCCTTAAGAAATTTGTTCATCGCTTCATTGCAAAACTCCGTACCATTGTCGGATTGCACAGCCTTCAGACTATTTCCTGTTTGTTTTTCGGCGTAGTTTTTGTACTCGATGAGTTTTGAGGTTACCTCGCTTTTGCTTCGGAGAAAAAACACCTCACACCAGCGACTGCAATCGTCCGTCACCGTTAAAAAGTAGCGAGCACCACCTTTTGACTCCGTCCTCATGGGGTCACAAAGGTCAGTGTGAACAATTTCGAGGATTTCGGATGAGCGATCGGCTTTCGTGGGGAAGGGAGAGCTCGTCAACTTTCCTGCAAGACAAACCTTACACGTGCGCGAATCCATATGATCCTTGAATATTATGCCTATCACGTTTCGATCATTCAGCATTAGTTCCATGTCTTCAGTATTTAAATGTCCTAGCCTGTCGTGTCAAACCTCGGCTTTCGACGGGTGCGCACAGGTCGCCGCATTTATCTGCTCCGATCCTTCACGCAGATAGAACAGATCTCCTCGTCGATCAGCGATCATTTTTGTATTTCCTTGAGAATCTTGAATGATGGCTTGCCTTTCGTTGAAAATGACCTTGTTCTTCTTGTCTACGATTTTCGCAACTGAGATCAAGTTTGTTCGTAGATTGGGAACGTATAGAGTATTTTGTAGTGTTATCGGTTTATCGTTGTGTCCATCCGACACAATCACTCGTACATCCCCTCGTGCCTTCACCGGAGTGGTTACGCTGCTCGCGAGTTTGACGCCGCTTTCCGTCATCTTGATGTCAGTGAACATTTGATTGTTTTTACAGAGGTGGGAGGTACAACCACTGTCAATGCACCAATTATTGTTCTTGATGTTCGAGTCGACCATAAGCGATGAATTATGGCAATGTTCCTCCGTGAGGAAGGCTTCCTCGGTAACATTCGCTTTCTGTTCTCTAGATCTTTTCTTCGCGAAACAATCGACGGCTTTATGTCCTACTTTATCGCAGTAGTTACACTTGTATTTAATCTTCAAGTTCTTTTTGCTTTCGTCTTTGTTCTCCGGTTTGTTGAAGTGCTTCAGTGCGTGTTTTCGGCCATTTCCAGTGCCCTTCACGAACATGGCTCCGGACTCGCTTTCCTCTGCCTTTCGTTTCCTCGCGTCGAATTCCTCGATTATTTTTATTTTAAGAAACTCAGCGTCGGGTAGTTTATCTCTGGATTCAATGGCGCATCGAAAATTTTCGAACGAGCTCGGAAGGCTGTACAGTAACATGATCGTAAGTAACTCGTCGTTTATTGTGACTTCCATCGCTTCAAGCTTGTCAACCGCGTCGAAGAATGCTGCTAGGTGTTCCCTTATCTCTTCGCCTTCTTTCATTTTATGTTGCGTAAGTAGCTTAAGCAGGGAGGCCTTCCGCGCGGGTCCCTTCGATGCGTAAACAGACGACAGCTTGTCCCAGACTTCTTTCGATGTTTCGCATCCGCGAATTTGCTTCAACTCGCTTGGGCTGATTGCTAATATCAGATCTGATTTTGCCTTTCTGTCTTCGGCGACCCATGCGTCGTATCGTCCTTGAGACTCGATGCGACTTGATCCTTCGCCCGTGATTGTAGGTTTCGGCTTGTCGCCGGAGACGTACGCCCACATGTCGCCTTTAACCAACAAAGCCTCCACCTGGATCTTCCAGGTGTCGTAGTTCGTACGAGAGAGAGTTTCGAGTCGATTCGAATTCACGATGCTGGTATTCGCCATTCTCAATAGCTATTCGCACGCGTCACTGAAAGATACGATTTATGTTCGTTCGTGCGTGTTCGCGTTAGGTTATATAGCACGCGGCGCGATGTGAACTTTGGTGCCGGTAATGGCGGCGTGGCGTCGTCGCTCTGCGTTGCAAGATCGTCTTTCACTCTTGATGTTTCGCGCCCGATTGCGCTAGATCGACGAGTTTTATGCCCGGCGTCTCCACACAGTTCCGTATGTACGGCACTTTACGAGCTCAGCGTTTTTGCACGTTCCGTTCGCTCAACGCGTTTTACACTCTCGGCGTCTCCACACAGTTCCGTATATACGACACTTCACGAACTCGGTATTTTTTTTCGCTTGTCCAGCCTTACACGAATCCTGGGCTCATAACCTGTTAATCTGGAGTAGGATGTGGATCCGGGTGAACGCAGCGACGGAGTCTTGGAGACAGATTAGAACGTATTTATTGTAAGTTTTAATAGACAAAGAAAAATAACGCGACATACGTGAACATGGCGGTTAGCAACGAACGAAGTGTGTAGGAAGTGAAGTGTAGTGTAGACGGGAGGTAGCCGCGGGAGTAGCGCCCTCGTGGAGG
>NW_017300043.1:224227-226938 GCF_001594075.2 Trachymyrmex cornetzi | reverse complement strand
TTCACCCACAGCGGGTGGGGTTGGGGGGTCATGTTAGATGTCAAAAGATATAGCTTTTTTGAAAACATTGAATACGTATATTTTCAGATTTCTGATCCGATGTGTATTTCTCGAGATATTCGACCGTCTCCACACTTTTCGGACACCCTGTATATATATATATATATATATATATATATATATATACACATATATATTTCGATATATTATTTTATATTGTCGTATTATTTTATATTGCAAATAATAATTATTTATATTGATATTATATTTTATTATTAGATTTAATTTTGTTTTATTTAATCTTTGAAATTAGATTATAATTCCAACATTTTAAAGAAATATTTATTGGAATAAAAGTTCAGCAGTTTAAGTACTTCATATTATTTAATGATATATGTATATTATTAATTTCCTTTCATCTTAACCATGCTCTGCGTACTTATAACATCCATCTGAGATTTTCATTAAATCAGATAACTTAATGAACATCCGACGACATGCGAAAAACTTGATGAATGCGATTAATGATGGAAAAACAATCCTTGTTGTCTGCATACGTTTGCTTCTACCGAATGGCTGATATCGTTTCCATGTAATATAGAAAAATTCTCAATATATATGTTAAAGACTTTTATTTTTGAAGAGGACCCTAAACGCGCGCGCGAGTCGAAACGTATGAGAATTTTCAATTTATAACTGATTATAATAAATTCGTAGTCGCACCAATAACTAGCGACAGCTCTCAGAGGCTTTTTATTTATTTTTTATTTATATCATTAGAGCCTACATTACTTTAATAGCGTTTTCGATTGGGCAAAAGTTAGTGCGCACCAGTGCGCACTCAGTTCACACGAACACTGGACGAGTTCCATGGGTTGCACTGAATAGTGCAAGTTCAAAAGAATACGCCAAGATTTTCAGTGCTAAAGCTGAAACTCATTTTTGTTTACTTTGAAGCAATGTTCAACAAAATGTTACAAAACCACAGTAAAATGTATTAAGAGTAGGGACAAGACCCCGTTTTCAATTCAACTGCGCAGATTTGCTTGTCCCTATGTATATCCTTAACTGTGATAAAACGGGCACTGAACTGGCACCGTCAAAATATCTCGTGCCACTTAGTGCGCACTGAGTGCGCACTACGCGAGTGTCGTGCGATCAAATAAACATGTGACACTAGCCAAGTGCTCATTGGCACTACCAATCGAACACGCTCTTGACACTGAGTGCAGCCAGTGCACCCCAATCGAAAACGCTATAAGATTGTTACGTTTCTTTTCTTTATTATATGTATATTTCTTATATAGTACATATTTTTAATTAATTTGCACTTTGCAGATATATCTATATAATATTACTGATCATCTCATTTTACTTCATTTTAATAGCCGACTGTTGAGTGATCGGTAAATGTTAAGAAAAGGGGAGCCACCTCCGATGACCTTGACTTTGACATGTGTTGTCAAGGTCGTGACCCTGAGTGATCTCCACCAGATTTTAGGTGGCGGTCGCTGTCCGTTAAAAAGTTATGAACAAAAAATGTTAGAATTAGGTTATTATATACCCATGGGAATATAATAACTAGACTGCGGAACTTTATGCAAAATACTTAACTGAATATTAACTATCGGACAGTTTTAGCAGTCAATCATTGTTCGTTAAAGAGTTATTAAAAGGTGAAGTAAAAAGATTGAGATTGCCATCTGTAAATTTACAAAATTGCAAAATATGCATTTTATGCAAAACATTCAGTTAAGTATTTTGCATAAAGTTCCGCAGTCTAATAATAACCTAACCCTAACTAAACTCTATACATGGTTTGATTTTTACCTTCGACCTCACCCCTCCTCCCCCCTGCTTAAAGGGCGCACGACTCTCATCACCCCTCCTCCCAAATTGACCATATTTCTGTGGAAAGAAATGTATCAAATAAAGAAAGATTAAAGTAAACAATTTGTTTATTAGTAATGTATGAATAGTTATTTTTGTAGCATTATTATTGAATAAATTATTCAATTGCCCCTTAAGCAGGGGGGAGGGGAGGTGAGAGTCGAAGGTGAGAGTCGTGCGCCCCTAAAGCAGGGGGGAGGGGAGGTGAGAGGCACTTCGCGTGGACGTCACGCTGTATAGCAAAAATAAAACGTAATTTTTCAAACTTTTTTTGTTCATAACTTTTTAACGGACAGCGACCGCCACCTAAAATCTGGTGGAGGTCACTCAGGGTCACGATCTTGAAAACATATGTCAAGATCAAGGTCATCGGAGGTGGCTCCCCTTTTTTTAACATTACCGAGTGATCTTAACGCGCAATATAAAATTTGCTTACATAGCTATACAAAGCGTATTTAAATTGATGCACTGTTAGATGTACTCTATAATTTCCTATCTGAATATATTAGTTAAGATTCCATAAGTGTTATGTCGATTGCAAACGTGGAGATTCCATTGGTCTGCGTCCAACAATTCCGCAAATCATACATTTTATTTAGCATAACAAATTACATCGCACAAATTTTCTCACAAAAATACAGTACAATGGTGAATCTGTTCATGGTGATGATGTGATTATTCAAAATTGTTTTAGTCTATTTAAATATATTATAGGTATTTTATTTTAGGCAGGGTTGGGTAGTGCTAAATTAAAAAGTTAAAAGTTCAGTTAAAAAGTTAAAAAGTTAATTAATTTTAACTTAACTTAGTTACATTTTAGA
>NW_017300043.1:223619-223901 GCF_001594075.2 Trachymyrmex cornetzi | reverse complement strand
CTGTTGATGTCCTGCAAGCGGACACGAGTTTGCATTACTGGTTCTAACTTGCAGGACTTGCAGTAGCTTGTAGTGTCTATAGTTTGCTGCTGCATTTAATCGGTTCTAATAATAAGAGTTCGAGATTTTGTGCAAAAACGCAATGAGTGTTGATATTGATAATACTAGAAACGAAACGTATATTATTATAAAAAAAATTAATATAATAAAATATTGGATGTTCTAAAATCTAAATAAAGTTTTCTGTTTTAATTGTCATTTCCATTATTAATAAGACTAAAA
>NW_017300043.1:191805-223554 GCF_001594075.2 Trachymyrmex cornetzi | reverse complement strand
TTTAATTCAATTAATTTCATTATACATTAACTTGTATCTTAACTAAGTTAAATTTTTAAGGTTATTAACTTTAACTTAACTTAG
Organism: Trachymyrmex cornetzi; assembly: GCF_001594075.2. NCBI lineage: Eukaryota > Metazoa > Arthropoda > Insecta > Hymenoptera > Formicidae > Trachymyrmex > Trachymyrmex cornetzi. The sequence continues at coordinate 223,470 of NW_017300043.1, read as the reverse complement.
TTAAAAAAAAAAAGTAACTTACCCAACCCTGATTATAGGTATTTTAGAATAATTTTGCCAATATTTTACATTGAGAAATTCCAAGCATGTTTTTTAATTCTTTCTTTAAGTATTAGGTAATAAATACATGAAGCATCAATTCAGATATTAATAAAGTCAATGAGGATTCCTGTTTATAATCATAGAAAAATATTTCATGACAAGTTTATTCACCCATTTTTATTTTTAGAAAAAAAAAAGAGCGATCCTGAATAGGAACACATTCTTTCTTTTCGAGGAGCATTCGAAATATTTGAAACCATATATTCGAGAAAGGAAAGGGAATAGATAATTTTTCTTGTACACAAAATCAGACGAAGAATTAATATAAGTTAAATATTATACTATATATTATTCTATTATTCTACTATGTTCTTATTGTGATTTTTATTTACTTGTCAATTCTTTTTGAGATTCTTAAATAATTTTGTTTCCGATTTTTTTTCTAGAGGATATGTAATATTTTGATGACTTGTAAAAGTATGACTTGAATTAAAATTTCACGATAAATTGACTAATTCAGAATTCGGCACTTTAATATTTGACAATCCAATCATATGAGGGCAGTGAGTGGTACGAGTCTTGAAACGTGTTCGGACTCGAGAAGAGCACGATTTCTATTTGCGGTAAATTTAGATCCATCTTGCGCAAATAATGGGAACGAATTATATAAATTCCAATGCATGTTCATTTAAAAAATCGATTTGCGATGTAGTTTGATTATAAAAAATCTGTGCTCTAACATACAAATTTATAAAATTCAATTAATCATGCTGAAGCAAGTTTAGATATTAGAATTTTTAATTCCCAAGTTGATAAATTAACGAAACATAATATAAAAATAAAAGTAATTGTTCTAATTTGAACTTTTATATACATATAGGGGGAAGTCGCCTATATCGTATCCCCTAACGTTTAAACAAAATTGTAACAAAAGTACTAAAGAGATCAGAATATTTCTGTACTTACATTAAACTTTGGTTCATTGGCAATAAAACAAAACGATACTTTTACGAAAATAAACATTAAATTATTATTTAAATTAGATTTACAAAAAAAGTAGCTTTCGGTTTGGAGATTGAGTCGTTGAATCGTACCATCTGGTTCCTAAATCATACTTCTAATATAGCAAACAAGCTGACATTGCTTATTGTCATTTTGACATTAACATAACATTTTTAACGTCAAAATGACGGTAAACAATGTCAATTTGTTTATTCGGAAAATAAACAAAATTAATTTTAATACTCATTTATTAATAAATTAATTTTTAATTTCAAACTGAGTACACATATTTAAGTACATATAATAAAAACTTTCCTATTATAAAAACAGAAATTAGACTCTATGTTTTTTAAACTCATTTAAGAAAACAAAGTAAAAAGCAATACTTAAATTGATTTAAGCTATCATTGCACTATATTTCAGAATATTAAAATCTCAGATATTTTAAAAAAATAAATTTTGGAAATAAAATCAATTACGGATTTTTCCGTCACAATAGAAAAGATTCAATAAAAAGACTCAATAGAAAGACTCAATAGGAAAACTTAATAGAAATGTTTAATAGTTGATAAGTAGAGGAAGGTCACCGATACCGACATACCACTTTGTTTTTAGACAATATTTCTTAAACAAAAATTAAAAATACAACTTTAAAGACATAAATACAAAGTAAAAAGTGTCTTTTATTAGATAGTAAAAGCAATTTTTTTATAATACTGTTAGCAATTTTGCAATAGTTAAGTTTTTCGTAAGTTATGCAAAAATGAGCGTCTGACAAAATGGGCTCCAAAACTGACACAGTAGACAGTAATGCTACGTATTTCTATTCTTTTTCTTTTACAGGAATTATCTGTATAAAGTACCTATAAGTGAATGTATATAAGATTTTTCAGAATCATTTTACTTCGTTATAAAACATTTTTATTGAATTATATGCATATTTATTTTATGCTGTTCTGCAAGATGCAAATATGTAATGCGATAGTTTTTCTAGAATTGTTCCATATATATGCACGATTGCGTTCAGTTCCAATAGACTTATTTGACACTATAAAGCAACATTATAAAGATTAAGTTAGCTCATGGTCTGTTTTACGGACAGGTGTGTCGGTTTATGCTGCACCCCAATTTTAAATTAAAAATCATATTATGAAAAGATTAAGAGAAAAAATAATATAAATAAAACTTATTTCGGAAACTACAAGTATTTAAAATGACGTAATATTATCAATAATATAATTAATATTATTTAAACCTCACAATTTGCAAAAGAAAATCGTAAGAATTTTATTTTCGCATTTGTAGAATTCGTTTTTAGCTGATTTGATATAGAAACAAGCCAAAAACCTACGAATTATGAGTTTGTACTTCTTTAATTAGCTAAACAGATCAGGATTTTATTAATATTAATAAAGTGCAATAGTTAGTTTGCGAAAAATAAGGAGATACTTTAGGAGACCTATGTCGGTATCGGCGACTTTCCTCTAATCACTTTCTTGAGCGCTTATTTAAACAGTTTTGGTAAATGTCAGGATTGTCACAAATTGCGTGCAACCACTTAGGGGATCTGACACACTGAATCCAGTCCACTGTAGATCCTTTTTTATCATAATAATAACCTCCACATATTGCTCGCGTCACTTGCAAAAATCGTACCGGTACAATACAAAGGACCAGCGACAAGTACGATTTAATCCAACTCCCTCTATTTTTTTTTTACAAATTTGCCAATAGCAACATAACTTACAACTATTTTGCTAATTTGATGCTATACTCCAAAAGAGTTTAAATATCAATTGTAACCATGAAGAACACTATAATTCAATTACCCACTTTGTACTGATAACACCTTAGGTAAATTGTATCAAAACTTTCACAACTTGTATACAACAATCATCTAGATCAGACATCGAACAAAATCAATTTTGAATGTCACTCGCAAAGAGACGACTCGAAGACAAAACAAAAATGGTAGTTCTTAACCCATATTACCAGCGTCACATCAGTGTCATTATCTTTAAAAAAAATGTTTCGTTCAGAAAATACAATGAAGGTACGATTTAACTATCGGTACGACTTAGCCAACTCCACCCTATATGTATACATATATATATATATGTATATGTATATATATATATATATATATATCTCTATATTCCTAACTTAATCTAACTCAAAGAAAATTATAATATAATCTAACGTATTCTTAACCAATTTATCTTTTGTAAAGTTATTTATACGTAGATTTATAATACATTTTTCATCTTACGTAAAAATTCAATTTATAACCGAAATGAATACTATTGTAAATGTTTAATCAAAAATATTAAATAAGGTTTATTAGTATTATTTAGTAAGATTTTGTTACTTGAGTTTATTTATTTTTCTTGTTGGCTATGTGCTGATGAGTCATATTGAATGTCTAACTTTGTCTTTGCAAATGTATGTAACTGTACCGCTATTAGATACTCTACCATTAATTGTAATCGCCGTGATAGTACGTGCCCGTGTCCATCCTAATCGTCGTCACAGCTATAGTAGTAGTGTTTTTAATCAGCAATTAGGGAACCAACACATTAATTTCCGGCTCGTCTGTTGTGGCATTCTCTCGGAGGCTAGCGGTAAATGCAAATAGGCCTGCTACTGGTCAATTGATTGAATTGACTCACGCATTTACGAAATCGTGTGTGCTTTGTAGCAGTATTCCGTATTGTGTTAATGCACTGAGAGAAAAGATATAGTATTGGTAACAAAAAAAGAGAATTATCCACAAATGGCCGATTATTATTGGATTACTTTGTTAAAATTACAAAATACAATATTTTTTTGTAAGATAGACAACATTTTTTTATTTAACAGTACAAATTTATTTGGTTACTCACGTTTTGCAAATACCAATGTAAAATTTGGTTGCAATTACAAAATAAGCATTCTTTTAGTAATTTCAACAAAATAATTCACTCTATTTTAGAGCAGGGAGTGTTTCGCGGAGCTATCAGAGATGGCGTGTCTTCTCGTAGGAGAAATTCAACGTCAACCTCTATAAAGCCGAGACGATTAGAGACTAATCTCGTTGACTTCTCGGTTCTCGCCACACCATTATCAATCATGGTAACTATTTTTTCAGAGCGATTAGTAATCTCAATTGCTCTAAATCTATATATATTTTTACTAAGCTAAGGAAATTCAAAAACGCTAAACATAATCACTCTGTAGAAAGTGAGAGATACTTATATATTATTCATTTTGTTCCGGTAACAAAATGTTCTATTTTTAATTACAAAAGATCTATAAACATCATACAAAACAGTTTTGTACCATTAAATGATCAGTTTAGTTAATAAATTCAACAAATTAATATTGTCGTGGTAAACGGTTTGATTGATTATATATCAACAAATAGTTTTTATGTCAGTAACAAAACTTTGGTACAAAACATTTTTCTCAGTGTGATATTTGATAGTGCTTTACAATGTTTCGCAAAATAATTTTAATAGTAAATTATTATAATCTTGCATTGTCTGAAAATGTAATTATAAATTATATTGATTTACTACTGTAATTATCACCTATTAATTGATATTTTTCAGTAATTTAAAATATATATACGTTTATGTTGCTAACAATATATACAAGATGTCCGGTAAAGACCGTAACAACTCTTAAGGGTAAATTCCTGATAAGGTATGGTTGGCATTGTCCATTATATACCTACCATACATGAAAGCGCAAACTTTAGGCGGTAATTTATCAACTTTAAATGCTTATAATGTAAAAACTATTATAGCCTCGACATTTTGGTATTAGGATTTTTGTCTTAAATGATTTCACAACAGTCATCTACTTTTAAGCTATTACAATTCTAAAATCTTTATCGGACAAACTGTATGTAAAATATATTATATATATATGTGTAACTCATACGTAACTCACATATTTTAAATCTGTGTCTCTATAAAGTTAATCTTTTGTGGAAATAGAAGGAAAGCCAGTAAAAAAGAAGAAAAAAGGAGAGAATGAAGAAGAAAAGAGGAATCAAGAATAGAGAAAGATGAGATTAGGGACTGGGGAAGAGAAAGAGAGAGAGAGAGAAAGACGAAAAGAGATGAGAGTAGAAGAAATAGAAAAGTGGAGATATATAATGCAGTTGAATGAAGTGAGTGAAGCAAAAAACGAACTTAAAATGTAGAGAATAGAGGACTAGAGGAGTGCATAGAGGGAGAATAAAAGAACAATGAAGAAAGAATAGAGATAGCTACTCGGATATACAATGATCGTGTCATTTCCATTTTTCTATTTGTCGGGTATTTAGTGATAAAATAGATACCTTATATAAATCGGAAAAAATACGTTTTTATAAATACAAAATGTATTATACATTACACATTAAGATTTATAATTATCTAAACGAACCAGATTTTTCAAACATTTGGAATTGAAGAGATACAAACGCACGTTATATTTGATAAATATATAATGTTTTAAAAAAAAATGGATATAAGTGTGTAATTAAAAAGCACGTTTTCTGTATACGAAGATCACCGAATTTAGAGAATTTGATATCAAAGTATTTGAAGACACAAGCTATGACACGTTATAATCGGTTTATCGACGAACTTTCATTGATATAAGCGATATCTGGCTCTGTTAACGGCCTTTATATTTCCTTGGTTTTATTTTACAGGAAAAGTAATAATACGCGAATATCAGTTTTATTTTTTTTTTTTGCTGACCGTTTATTCTCCGCGTCAGATAAAAGGATAAACGTGTTATCCTTTATGTATATATCTACGTCGAACGTATTCTTATTTCTTATTATTATGCTCAAGTATTAATTGTTATATTTGAACCAATTAAACGACATACTTCCAATTTTCGTTCCTAAGAATTAATTTTCTTGACTTTTGTTTTCACAGTATTTAACAGTTTTAGCAAATTTATTACTTTGCTTTTGAAAATTTATGACAAATTTATGACGAATTTACTATTAATTATAGTATGGAAGTTATAGAAAGGAAGAGACAAGAGAGAAGAGATGAAAATGTAGTTTTAATTTTTTCATTAAATCATGATTTATTTCAACAATCTCTTCTCGATGTTTTCAAGAAGAATGAGAAAGAGGAACGAAAATTGTGAGATTCTCCGATTCTATTTAGCGTATAATGTAAGAGAATTATGGGGTCTTTAATATACTTTAAAGAGGGATGCATAATTACTATTTTATATTATAATTTTTTTAAACTTTTAATTAAATAAATATATGAATACTTTGTGACGTAACTAGTGTGATGCGACAATATATACACATTGAAATTTTGCAAATTTTAAAGAATTTAAGGATTTGTTTGTGTTGAAACATTTTTTATTCTATAAATATAAAGCTTATAAACAATAAAAGTAGAAAAATTTCCATTCGCAAAATTTCAAGAAATTTGTCATTAAAAGTGAATAAATTCAAAGAAATTCAAATACTTAATTACAAACAAATGAAATATGATAAGTTTGAAGCTGAATAATTGTGTTTCTCCTTTGTATCTTTCTTTCTACAATTTCCAGATTTCTGGATTTATTTGATATAATCAATGATAAACTTTAATTCAGCCAAATCATTATCGTAAGTTTTTTAAAGAAATCTCGAATAAATTTTCCAAAACTGCCCAATACTGTAAAAATAAAAATCGAAAAAATTAAATCATAAATTCGAAAATTGGAAAAATGTGGTTTAATTGGTTCAAATTACAAGAAAGTTTTTTCGAAGATACACTTCATTTTGAATTATTTTTTATCTATAGTTTATCGAATAATTACGATGTTCACAAAAGATCAGAGTGGGCTTTCAGTAAAGCTTAATCAGGCTTTTGAAAAAAACATTGTATTAAACTTCTCGGTTGAGGTTGGCGAGTTGCTGTGGAAATTGTGTAATCCTTTCGTTTGTTCCGGATTACGTGGCTGCCGTTTGCCAAAAAGAAAAATCGCAAAATCGGATGTATGTGAAAATGTTACATATATATGGTTTTATATATGGAATGACGAACTCGTCGTACTTTTTAAAATGTTTCCATTAATTTTTTCCATTATGCGTTGTCACGAGTTTAACGTCACATTATCGCGTTGTCACGTCGCGTTTTCGCGCTTTCAAATAGAAGCTTTTATATTAAATATGATAAAAATACCTTCCAATTTGTTTGGAATTAACGCGATAGCTGGCTTCGTTAGATAAACGAAGATCTGCGTAATTTTAAACAAAGGGATGTGTGTATTATCTCCAAATGGAAAATTATTATTGATGGTGTAAAAATAGTATATATTTATACAGATCAAAGAATTTTTTAATTTTTTTGAAGAATGAAGCATGGATGGCAAACTATGAATGTATATGTCATATATCATAGCTTTATTGCATATTTAATATAACTGTAGAATTTCAAAAATTATGAAAGATTATGTCAGAAATTAATTAACAAGAAAATTAAAATTTTATATACATAACATCAAGATTTTATTCAATTGTTTGTTACATATTTTACACATACGTATTTTTTATCAAGCTTTTGGTAGGGTTTTGTTTATTGATATCAAGTGGAAAATTTGATTTTTTATTAAATTTGGTGCAAAGCTGATATACGTTTTTGGACCTTTATTGAGACATAACGACGCGGCGAATCGACTTCCGCCACTTCTTCCTCATCCTTTTAAAAGATTAGTAGGGCGAGAAGGAGATTTACCGTGGTGAAGGCTTCTTCTTTGCGAGAAAGTGGGCTTTGCGAGAGAAATCTATTGCTTTTATTATTTCAAACGGAGAATAATGGAGTTTCGTGCGACCAATGTCGCAAATCGTCGCAAGCCGCTTGATTATCTTCTTATTATCAAACAGCTGATATCAACTGTAATTTGCACAAAAATGAATACTTGCAGTTTTGTTGTAAAATTGTATATTTCAATATTTTATTACTTAATTAATAAAAAAATATATTTATCAATACTTAATCTCTGTGAATATATGTTATATCACGTTTAAAGATAATATTCGTTGATATTTAACGTTTGTTCGGGCAATGAGAGTAAAAAGTAAAATATTTTTTTAACGGTGTTGCGTCCATCACATAGCTAACACGATAGTGATTATTAGATTAACAATCACTAAACGTTCTCGTGTCGAATATATTCGTCCATGAGTACATTTTTATCTTTAGATTTAATTTAATATGTTACAATATAAATGTTATTTATTTTTAGTTTTATATTTAATCCTTTACATATTTATATATCTTAAACATTCGTAGATATATCATTTATATATAACTTTGAGTCATAATGTACCTATAAAGTAGCTGGAATATTTATATTATAGATGTGCGTCCAATTAAAAAATGCTTAGTAATTGTAAGTAAGACATATATATATGAGACTCAGTGTTGAAAAAACGAAGCGAAAGACTGAACATCTGCTTTACGCGTTATTTTCATAGTAGCGGAATCTTGTTTAATGTACTTAAAGTTGTTTGTACGCTGCAACGGCCAATCCGGGGTACGGAATTAATCAGAGAATCCCGAGTTTTAACCGATTTAACATCCGCTTCGCGGCGTTGCGCGCATTCATCGTTGAAATCAGGACGGTATATAAAAGCTTTTCGTTGTACGTGTTCTCCGTAAAAAGGATACGTGCTAGGAAATTATGTGGCTTTCTGACGGCGACAATTCATTTTTCAAGTTTTCAACGCGTACTCCTTCATGTACAAGAACTTTCGAAGTTACTGCTATTTTGTCCGATTTTGCATTTTATATTTGTAACTATATTCTTTTAACAATTTTTTAGATTTAATTTTATTTTTCATAGAATTAATTTCTTAATAGTAACATTTTAACTAAAAAATATGAATTAAAAAAAATAAAAACTATTTGAATTTTAAAATGCAACTGAAGAATAGAAAAAACAACGACAGATAAAGCAATACTGTGAAGATGGCATAGTCAGAAGATATTAAAGAAAATTTATGAGCGTTGTATTGTCAAGTTATTGAAGTTGATCTTTGTCATTTAACTGTAAAATTGACACGAAAGTGTGTTTAATTACAATATAATGACGAATTAGTTACGATTGCTAAATGTGTCTTTGACATTTATTAGACGTCTCCATTCGTGCATTTACGGAATCGCAAAATGCTTTTTTGCTTTTATCATTCAACCGATGTTCTTACGAAGAAATTGCCTTTGCCTGAAAGTTCAAAATAGTCAACATTAAATTAAAAGAACAAATTAAAAGATCAAGAATATTAAGGAGATAAGGAATGATTTATTGAGAAATACTAAATTTTTAAAGATAAATATTGTAATTAGCAAAATTATTGATGAGGTAAAAAATTATGATTTAAGATAATGTTGAGTCGTTTTCGATTTTAATTTTAACAAGTATATATTTTATTTTTTACACAAATATTTTAAACATCTATTATTAAGAAATATTAAGAATATTGAGAAACTTTATTTTAGGTTGAAGCTTTTAATGCTTAAAATAATTCAATTTTAAATTACTATAAATATATACTGTGTATGTACTTGCATATATATCATATTTGTATTATAGATACGCGTCCAATTTAATATATTTTTTAACTGCGCGTCAAATTGTTTTTCCGGACTATAAACGCAATTAAACTACTTTAGTAATCGCGAATTAAATTAATAAGCAATTTTAATAATTTGATGCTCAATCAGGCATCATATTTTAGAGATGTTAATATGTTGAAAAATTTATTATTTTAAAAGCTTCGACCGTTATATATATAGGCTTTTAATTTCTACCATTTATTGTGTTCTCACATATGCGGTCTAAAATAAAGTTTCTTAATATTGTTTATATTACGTCGCCTGAAAGAAAGACGTTGTTTCCTTACATATATCGACTATTATATCGAAGAATATATCCAAGAATATTACTAAGACCTCGGTGATTTAAAGGCTTAGGACGCTCGTACGGAATACAGAGAGATCCGGATTCGACTCCTGGCTGAGGTAATATTTTTCGCAATAAATTTATTACCAGTTTTTCAGCACATTAACATCTTTCTAATATGATGCTCGATTGAGCATCAAATTATTAAAATTGCTTATCAATTTAATTTGCGATTACTAAAGTAGTTTAATTGCGTTATAGTCCGGAAAAACAATTCGGCGCACAGTTCAAAAAGACTACAAATATGGTATATATGCAAGTACATATATAGTATATATAGTAATTTAAGATTGAATTATTTTAAGCGTTAAAAGATCCAGCTTCGACCATTATTTTTAGGCTTTTAATTTCTAGTATTGTTATATATATACACTATTAAATTTTAAAAGTTTAGTATAATCTTCAAATCTTCTAAATTCTATTTAAATCCTTTTTTTTTGCGAGGTAGCATAGTAATCCGTATGTAAATTTGTCGGTTCATCGTCGTGTGTATGTCGATGAACCAATTATCATGATATTTGAAAAACGATCTTTTTGTCCTGTCAGGGCAACGATGGCATGGTATTGGTTTGATAAACCTGGCAAATCGAGAGCGAGCGCATCTTGCGACCGATGAAAACCACGCAATTTCCAATGGCGGCCTCTGCTCCAAAAATTAATGGCCCGATCGGGCCTGTCCGCGACTACAAGAGAGGTTAACGTCGGGGTTGAGTTCCCAATTTCCTGCTATCCTTTTTTTTTTATTTTCCTTCCTCCTTTCTGTCCCGTTGCGCCGCCGTCGCCGTCGATCGACGAAGCGTTTCGCGTCGATGCCATCAAATGCCATAAAATGAAATGTCCGACGATGAAAGCGAATGATGGCGATGGAGTGAGGCGAAAACGAACGAGCGAGAATGAACAGTCGGGCCAATCGCGATGCACCATCGTTAGACCTGCGTTTGACACGAGCGTTAAGTGTACAGCATCGTATTGTCATGTTTAACAAAGATAACTGTTGTCCAATAGTTGAGCAATTCACTTCTAAATATAGTATTTCCACTCATTCTTGATTCTAGAGTTATCTAGGATATCCGCTCTCTTTCTCTCTCATACACTCATACTCATATAATTTGAATTTATTATTATTAGAAAGCAATGTGTAATTAATTTCTTTTGAAAAGGGAAAGAATTTGCATTTTTATCGTGAATAATATTCTTTTACAGAGTTTGACGCAAACATTGTTATGTAAGTTTATTAAAAATTAACTTACAAGAGTCTCTGCCTTTTTTCTTAAATTTAATACAATTTATGGACGTAACATTTTATTTTAGGTTTTTTTTACATAATTTAGGATTGAGAGAAAGATTCAATAATTGCGAAAAAATAAAAAATATCCTTGAAGCAACTTTTAAAGCATTAATATTTTATTTTCTAGTAAAATGCAATTAAAAATAAAGAGACTTTAGTACAGTAAATTTAAAAAATGCCAATTAAAATGGAGAATATCAAAATTTTTTTTAAAAGAAAAGTGATATACGCACAATACGTACAAAAAAAAAATATATATATATATTTATAAATTTTTATATGCTTGAAAATGTGGCGAAGGTTCCAAATATTAATAATTAAATTATATTTCATTTTATGTCATTCTCTTTTACGTAAATCTAATTTTTGCTCTTGCTTTCTTAGTTTATATTGCCAGCATGATCCACATCCAAGAATCCCTGTTGTCATCAGGGAAATTTCTCCGCGAACAGTGTCAGGTCGTTGCGATATTAAACGACACCGCGGAGTCGCATTAGAGAATCGTGTAATATTCCGTAGACGCGTTGTCATTGTTCTAACTGTAGTAAGGTGGCTCCGGAGAAAATAATATTAACTGAAAGCTTCCTTCGAAATGTTTGCTGAAAGGAGCACGGTATCAACGATAGATTTTGACAAATATTATCGCACATTCGTCTAAACACTAGTGTGAATTGGAAATGCCTTCATGAATTATATACAATCCAAAATAGTAAGATATGTCGTTCATTTTCTACAACAGATCTTAAAAAAGATGTTTTCCAGAAAATAAGTTTGAATATATTGAATCGTTAAAATTTAATATTAATTTTAAAATGCAATTTTGATGTAATAATTGATTACAGATATAAAAGTATGTGAAAGATGTGTGACCACAGAGGATTAAAAAAAGTATGACATCAAAAGTATGACGAAATGTTGCGCGAGCCAATAGAAAGACGAGTCTGCTTAAAGGCAATTTAGTGCTGTATAGATAAACCAACATAACTCAACATGCTTACAATAACGCTATTAATATTAGTTGTTAAAGTTATACGAGCCGTGAAACTCAAGGAAAGTAAATATTTGGCTGGTAGCACTTGATGTTGGCGCCCGCACCGCGTTCGCGTATCAAGTGGCACGCACTAATTGGCGCCACGCGTACTACTAATATACATAAAGTTAATATTTATCAAGCAAGAGTCCATATTGCGTTCATCGAAGATACTACTTTGCGTAATACATTTTGTTTGCAGTTTTAATCGATCAAGCTACTTAATTTTTTCATAAAAACGTTTTGCGATTTCTCGTTTTATTTGAAAAAAAAATATTTTGTTCTTTTTTATAAAATGGTTTATTGAAATTTAACGAATTTAGTAACTGAATATAAAATATAAGATGTATAATATAATATTGTAATATAATACCAAAAACCTATGCGCGGAAGAATTTTCATTTTTATAGATCGGTTAGTGAAATCGACGAGCCATTCTCTGAATAAATTATGTAAATTAAGGACCTTGCACCTGCACCGATAATCTGCGAATTAAAATATTTTCCAAGCAAAAATAATAATTCCTAAAGCCAAAGATCTGCATCCTTATAATATCTACGAGTAAATCTTTCTTTAAAGCTGTTCTCCCTTTTGAAATGATTTCTGCAATCCTTAACGAAAACCCATTTCATCAGAATCTACTTTCAAATGTAATATCGTTGACTATGTCCTGGCTAGTATTTGAATCGGGCTGATAGATACTGTAGGACTGTAACGGCAGAACCTGCCGATACAATCCTCTTATAAGCGTGAACTCAGTACTTAGTCGATTACAAAGATGGTAGACGGTACGGAGAGATGTTATCAAAGAATACAGGTCTGCGAAGCGATCGATTACATCGTTCGGCAGGCTAGATTATGTGATGTTCTTGCACACCATTGGTCACCTGGGCTTTTCACGTAGACATCAGGCTGTACTAGCTGCAAATCTTATTTGAATTGGAGATGGCAAGTTTACCCCTCGGGTCGACTACTGACGTCGGAGAGTATAGGCAGCTTAAGAGGGAGTCCGTAAGTAGCTTAAGGAGGCTTGCGGAAGGTGAGGACAAGTATACGGTGGTTTCGTCCATTGCTCTTAGCTCTCTATTTTGATATCAGCCCTCAAAGACTCACGCGGCCACGTATTTGTGAATATTTTATAAAGCCTTTTCTGTGTGTGGCTGCCAAAAGAATATATCTCTTTTTCTCTTCACCACAGGTTTTTCTTCTTTTAAAGTATTCTTTCATCTTTTCAACTTTGCATATTCGCTGTAATATTTTCCTTTATCTTATATGATTTTTGAGGAAAAACGGAAAAGAAATATTTATTTGTACGCTTTTAGTAACAGTCTATTCTTTGTTTCTCAAACTAAAGACGTTTTTTTTTAATTTATCGACTTATCCCTCCTCCCTCCATTGGTTTTCAATTTGAACTTTCTGGTTCTTTGTCTTATACTAATACGATCTTTTTCATTATACGGATACTCAGTTTCACAGATTTTTCGAGATTCTTATTTAAGATTGTGAACTAGGATAGTGAAAGTTCTTCATCAAGTCAGTGAAACAAGTTGCAGCTTTCTCCGTTATCTCGATCGCCGGCCGTGTTAAAAACAAGGGCGGAACAACGTAGGAATCTCGGGTGTATAAAATTGAAATATGGATCCGCACGGACGTGGATATTCGTGTAATCGTATCCGTTGTTCGCCCCTGCCAACCCCGCGATCTTTGGACCTTCAGATAGTAGTGATGGGGGAATGGAAGTACTTATTGAAAAGTTGGCGATTTACGAGCGAACTTCTCGGCTGCATTAGAACGCATATAGCGATAAATCGAACCTACACCGAACGCGCCAGCGGATGTACACGAGCTGTACAAGAATAAGGTGCATCCTGTTTTGGAGAAAAAGAGAGGCGATAAACGCACATGCGATAGTAGAGTGGAATTATTGGAAGCCTAAGGCGATCGATCTTCGCAACCTATAGATTTGAGGTCTACATTCAGATTAAAATTTTTTAACTTAAGTTTGCTGGCTCTTCCAATTGAAATCTATGAGGTACAGCTTTCTGTCACACAGACTCTAAAATTTTTCAATTGTAAATCTTAAATAAAATTGCATTTTTTATTTTCTTAATTGTCAATTAAATGATTACTGTAATATATTAATGTCTCAAATCAAGATATATATATACGCAGAGAAAAAAATAATTATGGGATAGGAGTAAAAACAAATTTTATAATAAGAAGTTAGTATATTGTTGAGAAATATAAATAGAACACAATAAAGAATATTTAGATAATATAATAAATAGTGTATCTATATAAAGCGGAAATTGAAATAATTAAAGCAATAAGAAATGGAAAGAAGGAGATGATTGCTCCGATTAATTTTTCTATTCTCGCTTATGAAACATACTTTTCATGGAAATGCTATTATAAATGTATAATTGTGCAATCGAATGTACATAAATAAAATGTACAAAATAAAATCAAATATGATCAAAATAAAATTTAAAATGTTTAATATATATTGTGTTCGTCTCATATATGTAAATGTATTATATGAAATTTTCAAGTTTTTAAATTAAATTTCTACATGAAACTTTTATAAATATTGATTTCCTTTCTTAAAACTCGATAAATTCTCTATTTCATAAATCCTCTCACTTTTAGCTTTCGTAAAACGTGTAATAAATGTACTTACAAAATTTCACACATAAATGTTACAACGCTACACATTGTTTATGGCACGCTTTTATTTTAAGGTTTACTTTTGACACTGTACATCTCACACTTTCAGCTAGTACACGACGGCACCATAGGTGTATTTACAAGTTTCTGACGAGAATTGAAGCGAAATAAGAGGGGTCGTGTTTGCTTTGCCGAGTTAGCTCATTGTATCCGAAACGACTTCAGAAGGAACTCTACCCGATTCACAAACATTTCTTTCCTTCAATAGAGAATCTTTGAAAGCGGAAAATATAAAGTGGAAGTAGAAGTGAGAGAATTTATCAAATTTTAAGAAAAGAAATCAATGTTTAAAGGTTTCACGTAGGTTTAATGATCTAGTAGGTCTAAAATTCAAAGACTTAAAAATTTTATATATTCTGTTCGTATACGAAGATTACAATATTTAAATACAATGTGTAAATATATATTATTTAAATATAATATTTAAATACCATATAAAATATTTATTAATATTTGTTAAATTTTATTCTGATCGTATTTGATTTTATTTTAACTTTATATGCATTCAATTACAAATTTATGACATTTACATGGACAAAAGTATGTTTCACGAACACAAATAGAGAAAAATTATCAGAGCAATTATAGTTGTACTATCTGTTGCATTGTCTATATGATTAAATACCTTTAATCATATGGTATTTTGTTTATTTATCAAAATAACAACATACTAACTTGATATTTCTAAAGTTTCTTTTATTGCTTCTATCTCACAGTTCTTCTTTTGCTACGTATATTTTCTTTATTCGAGACATTCAAGATGATGGAAAATAGCGACGGTGGTGCTTGTCGCAGGATCGATATCGAATTCCGCGAACAAGGACGCGTAAGCACCTTCGCTCGGACTACTTCGCCCGGCATTTTCGCTGGCGTTTTCAAATTTCCCGCCGGACCAGTGGTGATGGCGGTAGCTGGATAATAGCCACCACATCGTCTTCCGAGGTCATAAGGATTGCGCGACGAGTAGATATCGGGTCGATACTAGACGTTTCTCGTCACCGAGTTTACTGGCCATCATTTCGTCTGACTTCAAACTGCGAAGGACGATAAATCGGTAGACTGCTGCTGAATTTAAATTCGTCGAGGGAATTAAATGTCTTCGCGCGAGAATTATAAACGTTAACTTTATTATTGTCTCATCAGTTTCGCTGTTATCTCCAGATTTCAATTATAGAATTGGTGGTAAATCTCTTAACTTTATAATCAATTTAATGAAAAAACTTGAGAAACAGAGGTTTGAACTGCAGATAGAGGATTGCATATTTTATTTGCTATAACATTAATTCCGAATCGATTTGTTTATAAAACATACAATTTCTATATTATATACGTAAATTAATTAATATCTTGAATTAATAGAACTCTGAAATTAATTTTAATATTAAACTTATTGTCCAATTAAAAAATTGGTTTTAGATGAATGGATCCATACATTCTATGAATTAAGATGGTAACATTTTACAAATTATTTCGAATGTGTTGCACATACTTGCGAATTTCTTGCAAATATTTGTATAAGAGTATATAAAAATGACAACTTGGATTGTCGGTTCACCGGTCCATTTGCGGTTGTAAGTTAACTCTTTTACCTGCTCTTCATGTTTAGTTCACGTGGGATTTTTAAATAAACGAAGTGCCAACGAGGCAAAAGCAGCATCAAAGGATGAATCTGCGGCACGGAAACCCGATGGCATCGTTGAACACGGCTTATTAACTTGCGACAGGATTCGAATTCAAACATCATCGAGCCAATTCTGAGTGAGGTAATTGAATGAAATCCAATGGACTGGAAAATGGAGTTTTATGAAACGAAAATATCGGCTCTTTTACGGACGTATTGTAATTAAAATATTGTTCCGACCTGGTACCTTTATGTGTAGTTGTATTGTGATTCAATGTAGATTTTACGGAAGCGCATCATTTAATGTTCGCGTAAACATTCTTGTTCTCTAACAGTCAAAGTATATTCAATATATAAAAACTTTATTAGAAAGTATTCTGCGAAAGACATTGAGGTAATACATTGAAGGATTTCTCAAAGAATTTCTGAATAAATTTTACAATAATCTGATATACAAGATGTTAAAAAAAATTCTTTATTTATAGATAGTACACATCTATATTGAGTAAAAAAATTAAAGGTAATAAAAGGGTGATTAGGATTCGGCGCTGTAATAAGTGCGCAAGAATTGATGTAACAATATCTTCAAATTATACCGTTTCTTTATTCCTCGAACATTTCGGCTAACTTCTAGCTATCTTCAGCGAACAGTAATATATAACCAAACATAAGTTCCTCCTGTGATTATCCTCATACACCGAAATTCCATGCCAGTTTGAAGGCTGGATGTCTCACCGACGTATGTATTTGATCTCAGGAGCACGTCAAAAATAAATTCAGTTATTTGTACATAATTACAATTTTTAGGACGAGACATCGTTAAGTTTTTTGTCGTCTCGTCCTAAAATTGTAATTATGTACAAATAACTATCGTTTGCAAAATTTTTACTGCGTAATGACTGAATTTATTTTTGACGTGCTCCTGAGGTCGAATACATACGTCGGTGACCATCCAACCTTCAAACTGGCATGGAATTTCGGTGTATGAGGATAATCACAGGAGGAACTTATGTTTGGTTATATATTACTGTTCGCTGAAGATAGCTAGAAGTTAGCCGAAACGTTCGAGGAATAAAGAAACGGTATAATTTGAAGAAGATATTGTTACATCAATTCTTGCGCACTTATTACAGCACCGATTCCTAATCGCCCTTTTATTGCTTTTAATTTTTTTAAGACTAAGGAATCTAAGTTTGTTATAAGTCTCGAATAAAAAAGCCTTAATGAACATCGACGAAAAACTCAACCGTTTCTAAGATATAAACAATTTTGTATGTTAAGTATATAGTATCTATATCATAACTGACTTATTGATTTCTACGTGTCATATGCGATGTCATATTCTTTATTTTCGTTTCACAATCCTTAAAAAAATCACTCTTTTTTAAGTTGTGACTACTTTAATATTTTAAAAACTATAAAAAATTTATAATAAAAAAAAATTTATTAAAAGTGACATAATTCGAAATATCGCCAATAATTTATATTTATTTTAACCAGTTAAAATGATTAAATTTAAAATAAAACAATTTGCTGAATTTGCTGCATTATGTTTATATGAATCGTTTTTCTTACACAGGATGTGATTTCTCGAAAACAAGAGAATAATACGCCTTTTAAAAATATTGCTCACGTTTTTTTCATTGCGACTTTTGTGTCTATTACATTTTCAAAGCGCAGCTTCACTTTTATCACATTGGTTACATCCAATGACGAAGCAAAAAGCCTAGCTCGTCACTCGTTGACCCGTCGTCGTATGCATCCATACTTGAATACACTAGTGCGGCTCGTCCTGTCCGGTGTTGAGATGGCACGCCGTTACGGACGGGAGTTTGAAGTGCACGCGAGCAACGTCGGTGCACAACTTGAAATTGAGTTGTCATCCACTCGCGAAGTTGTATGGTGCCTTTATAATGTTCCCAGCGACTGTAACGCGGAAACTATTAGGTCCGAGGCCGGGTAGTCCTGTCAAGACGGGGAAATTAACCCTTCCGCCGATGCTGCGGCTTGAGCGAAATCGCTCGTTCCGCTCAGTCCGTTAGTACGCCAGACTTCTCTTTCTTTTCGTATATTTTATATCTAGATGATGCATTTCTCTAAAAAGATATCTAGATATTGATAATGAAGCTCTATTCCTTTTATTATTCCTTTTATTAATAAACAGATCGGTTTATTCACTTATTCAATTATTGTAGAAACATGTCTTTTTTGAAAAACAGTCCAGCTTCTTTCAAAACAATCCAACATTGCTAGCATTCGCTAACGAGAAGTATTTTTCGTGTTTAACGTGGAGCTATCTTACCGACAGTACTTTGCAGACTCTTTTTCACCCTGTTCTCCCACTGCCCACTGCCGATCCGATCCCTCAGGGCTGGTAACGTTCGTTATCGCTTAAAAGTGTAGAAGAAGAACGAGCGTGGAAGTGGATACTTTATATAAGAGACGGCGAACGTTTGTTACCGTTGCGCTGGTTTCTTTGCTATCCTGCGGGGATTGGGACAACCGAATGCGCAGTGTTGTATTTGGGCAAGTTTTTGCATGTTCCGTGCGTCTATTTGGTGATGGCGCAATTAAGCAAGAAAACATTTAATTATCTGTTTTGCTTGGTGGAATCGAATTTCATCCCACTGCGCAGATATTATATAAGCTTTTAAGAAAAATAATAAATCTCGTTTTCCATTATCTGTTATTCCAATGTTGCATAATTTCCATAAGCTTTATTGCAAGCTGTTCGACATAGTACTAGATATTGATGCAAGATAATTGTTTATTATTCAGAGGAAACATTATTTGAAGAAGATTTATTTAAAGAGGATTATAGGATTATAGCACCTTTGCGTACGGAAATAGATACTTCCAGTAAAACGTTGAGGATTAAAAGTATATTTAAAAACTTTTTATAAATTTTTAGAGATTTTGTGAGAGAATAACGCATAGAAAGTTGCAAAAAAATAATCTTATTGAAAATTATAATAATATAAACAATTTAAAAAATCATAGAATTTCTTGTTTTACCTCAATATCTCACAAACGGAAATAGATATCACTAAGCTTTTTTTATGTCTTAAAAATATTTATTAGTTGAACTTCAAAAAGATTTAAAAGAAAGAGTATTTTTTAATAATAAGTTTTAAATTGATGAAGTTATTATAATTTTTTGAAAAAATATATATCTTATTTGTTGCTATTTTCAAAGAAAAAAATTTTATATTTATATTAGAGGTTCGATCGATGAAGTTACCGTTTACCAAGAAAATGTCGTTGGAACGTTTGAAAAATCTTGTTGGGTTTTCGCCAAATCGTAACAAAATAAAAAAAGACATTTTTTAAAATTATTTATAACTTTTGATAAAATTATTTTTTTGTAATTTTTTATGCGTCATTTTTTCATGAAATTTTTAAAGATTACGTTTATATAAAATTGTTTTAGTATCTTTAGTTTTTAATTATATATTTTTCTGGAAGTGTCTTTTTCCGTACACAAAAATTCTAAGTTCCTTCTCTCAAGAAAGAAATTATAAAGTTCGTACAAAAATATTACTAAAACCTATTTTGACCGAATATGTGTTTCTTTGCTTATTTGTTCTTTAAGAAAGAATTTTTCTAAAAAAATTAGCAAAAAACATGAAAAAAACAAATTTTATGAATTTTTTCTCTTGTAGTTTCCTTCTATCTGAAAATTGATGATGCCATATTTTGTCAACACAGCGCGATCTACTTCTTTCTCATCGTAATCCTCTCCTTCTACGTAGAAAATGGAAAAGATGATGGAGAAACAAGAGTAATGGGATAAAAAAGGTGTCACGCCGTCGACTTCGTGTCTCGTTAAAATTTTTTCAACGTTAAATTTTCCTTCTAGTTAGGATCTTTAATATCGATAGACAGATACGTTCAAAAACAATGACGACGAAATGCAAGTACCGTCTTCTTCTTTCTTAAGTTTCTGTTCTTTGTTCATTTGCCATTGAGAATAAAAAATGTGTTTTCATTTAGCGCGATTTCCTTATTCAGTTGACTTTCAAGTTTGAAAACTTTACAACTGTAATGTCGCCAACAAAGATAAAGAAAAGAATATATATGTATATCGAGTCATTGCGATATAGCGTGGAAGGGAGTGAAACCTCCACTCCTTTCTGCTTATTGCCCTCTTCTTCTCTCTCTCTCTCTCTCTCTCTCTCTCTCTCTTTCTCTCTTTCTCTTATTGCTTGAAAAGGGCGAAGAGCACGCTCGTGTGCCATTAAAGTCGGTCTGGAATATTATAGCTAGTATACGAGTGCCCGTTATGGAAGGATTTGCATTCAACTTCGATAACGATCGGTGCAAGTTGTATTAACGTGGAGTGGCGTGTATGTACATCCAGTGGCACTCCGTATTTCGGATTTACTATATAGAATTTTACAATCAGGCTTTTTAGTTTGTTATTACAATATGTATATGCGAATTACCTAGTCTCAGGAAATGTGAAGCTTTAACGTTCGTTAGGCAGAGCTGAAAAGTTTGAAATGGTCTCAATCTAAATCTACTTATATGTAGTGATTTATGCCCATTAAAATGTTTGAATAATGGAGAAATTTATTATACTTTATAATTTCTCTTTCGGAATCTTTATTTTACATTATTATTAGCATTCATTTTATCGACTGTATTTCTCTTTATCATAAGAATATTCTTTAGTTATGAAAATCTTATGATCTAATTTTTCGTTACTTTTTTTTTTAACATTCATGTTTAAGAATACGTCGTTATCTTCTCACAAATCGTGTCAACAGTGCAATTCGACGTCGTCCGAAACCTGCGGCTGAATTCAATGCATTATTCCTCCTGAATTCTACAGGCGCGGATAATGTTGGGAAGCGAACAGAATCTCCGACGAGGAACCCATTTCGCAATGCTCGTTCTCAGGAGATCGGAGTTTATCCGTCCATAGAAAACTTGCTTCGGTGAGTACTTCGCCGCTGAAGTCGAGTGTTGTCCGAACTTCAGCATCGACATAGGAATCACGATTTCACTTGTTTTCATAGGTTAATCCCTGTTTATATGAAGCTGCGGCTAGCAGAACAAGTTAAATACAAAAAATCTTTGCTAGACTTCTTTTATAAATAAGACATAAACAGTTTATATGTAGTATAATATATTAGTCAACATTTGGACCATATATACCTATAGTTGTATTCATTTTTTATAGCTAGAATAATTCAATCTTTTTGATAGAGATTATGCATATGGAAAGAACGATTTTGCTGAAATATCGAAAAATTTAGCTAGACACGGATCTGAAAATAATTTTGTTGGATCATCAAAATAATTATGTAGGAAACTCAAGCATAATGAGCAATGCTGCAAAAAATTTTCATATTCTTGCAACCAGCTTGAGCATTCTATATAATTATTTGATAGTATTCAACAAAGTTATTTTCAGATTTATATGTATCTAAATTTTTTAATATTTCAGTAAAATAGTTCTTTCCGTGTTATATATATATATATATATATATATAATATCTTTTTAAATTATTGGATATTCTGGGATATACTTAACAGTGAGATACTAAGCGTTTAAATATTGATCACAATTACCTAAAAAAAATATTGTATTGAATACTGAACTGGATTTATCTCTTTTTACAAATTTTTTTGTAAATCGGTCTTCATGTTGCGTTTGCTTTTCTGTAGGATGCACTCATGCCAGCAAAATATTTTTCTATGAATACCGAATGTAGCGGTGAATTCGATCTTCCCGCGTTGACGTACATGTCAAATGTCGTCGCGATCCGAACTTCGCCTATCATCTGTTTTCCTATCAGTATTGTGAATCTCTAATTTCATCTGAATTTAAAGTGGTGAATACGGGTGACGAATTAAAATCGCATACTTGGTTACTTAGTTTCTTCAATCGTTACTCATTTCTCGGTATTTGCTCGGTGGATTTCCGATCGATACAAATGATACGAGACGGTATGAATTAACATATAAATGGCTGATTCACAATTCGGACCGATAACGAGCGTAAACGGGGCAAAACTTTTTCCGTTTTACTTTTGCTCTCTCTCTCTCTCTCTCTCTCTCTCTCTCTCTCTCTCTCTCTCTCTCTCTGTTCGCTTCTCGACCTTTTCTAATATTAATTTAATTTTCTTTCGTATCAACCACCATTTCCATTTTGCTAGAAGAGAAAGGAAATTATATATATCCCGTGTTAGTTCGTACATGGTATCGATATAAATGTAACTCTGAAATCTGAAAGATATAATGCACAGAGATCAAATAAATATAAAAAGTCGTTTCTTTTTAATAGTATCGAATCTATATGTAAATATTTCTTTTTAAATTTAATTTTTGTTTGACCATTTAAGTTATAATAAAACTACATATAACAGATATTGTTAGAAATAAATTTATCACAATATCTAATATATGTAGTTTGTAGCTTTGAAATATTTTCAGCCTCAATGTACGTTTTTTATGATTGTATCTTTTACAGTGTAAAAGTTCAAATGCTCCATATAGATCGAGATAGAATTGGAAGATACAGAGAGTGGGATATTTAAGAGATAGACGCGTGCAGAGAAGGGAAGTAATTTGGAAGAAGGAGGCGAGATTCTGCGAAAATAAAGGAAGACAAGGCACGAGACTATAAACGTTTTATCTCGCTCGATGGGACGCTATGGCACGCCAATGGGGTGGCTGGTTCGTGCCTTCGTGTTTCAGTGTGGAAAACACAATTACCGAGTTACTCCTTTTCTCACTGGCGCTTGCCTTCCTGCTTCCACTTATCTACTCGCCTGCCCGTCGCGTAAAAGCTGTCGATGAGGGTGAGTCTTTAAGGTGCTGACCTCCAGCATTCGCTACTGTAGTGTATCCGCTTCTGTGAGAGAGTACAAGGACGAGGGTGAGAACAAATGGACCACCCGGAAACTTATCCCTCTTTTGTGATGCGGCACGGAGCAAGATGTAATCCTAGTTTCTGTGTATTTCTCTCTCTCTCTCTCTCTCTCTCTCTCTCTCTCTCGTCACGAGATTCGTTGAGAACACACACAAGATTCTGAATAAAATCTTATAGGATAGACTCGTTGGCGCAAGACGCAAGTTGGCATTGTGTTCCGTATTTATGTATTTATCGCGAAAGAAACAACAAAAAGTTACCATAAAATATCTCTTGTATATAACATATGGTAGATACTTTTCCCTAAGTTTCATCAAGTTTAAATCAAACAAATATTACAATAAAAAAGAGAAAATCTATTCAATCATAGTAATTAGTTTTAAAAGTATAATGCCAAAATTCTGAAAACTATACCAATGAGTCCCGATCTCCTCTATTGTAGGTCATTGGAATTATATCGGTTATAGATAACTGTGTCTTTCAATCTTTGCAAAAAACGTGTGCATGTAAAATGTACGAGATGTTATTTAATTACACAAAACATTTACCAACCATTTGATTTTTATTAAAACATTTGCTTCTTATCAAATACGTTGTAAGTGGTTTCGAAAAAAGTTTTATGAAACATGATTGGAATCTCATGAGTATGGTAGAGCGTAAATGGAGCTATTGGACAACATAAACTTTAATATGTGTCAAAGAGAATTGCAGCTTTATGGGAAATAACTTCCCATCAGTGTGTGTGCTGTCCCCTAATATGACATATAAAGCAATATAGCAGTAACAGTTTCTATAAAAGGTAGAGCAAAATATTGCAGTCCATAGTCGATAGCGATGCAGTGCTATTTTAAAAATTACTTTATGCCGGTTTATTTAAAGAGAAAAGGAAACACCATTAATATTTTCTCTTTATCAAAAATTTCGGTATCGTGTATCGTATGTACATACATATGTATATACATATATAATACAATCACTAGAACGAATAAATTTTCTTTCTTTTCTTTTAATTGCTATCAATTTATTTCGTTCAATGAATTTTAATGTAATGATTGCACATTTACAAATATACATTTGGAAAATATGCTATTTTATATTTTGAAAAGACCTATAGTGTGTGTTGTACGAGCATGGTCTATTCAGAGTAACGAATAGTTGAAGCGCCGTGCTCTGAAAGGTCTGACGGTACGCTTAATAATCGTTGAAGTTTGTGGCGCTCTGTAAGACACGCCCCATTGTTACGCGAGTTCCATGCCTATACATGAGCAACGTGGCTGAACACGCGGCAAACGATATTTGCATACGTTCGTTTCGTTAAATTTAGAAGTAATGATCCGGCCATAAAAGAAATTCAAATAATGAAGCATATGAATATAAAGTTCGACACGATATGGTTATCACAATGATTCGTTATTATCTCAGGGTTTTTTGCAGGCGTGAATGAGCTTTTTTCATGAATAATTTCAGCGACAATTGTCAAGCAAGAGATTTTTGATGAATGAATTAAGAGGCCATTTGTTGAATAATGTTCTTATTTATATAATTGTATTCTTTATAATAGACTATTAAGATCAACACACACACACACACATTCCAACAAAATTGTTTATAAAAAAACTATTTTCTTTATTTTTTGTAGAGAAATTTTTATTTATCAAAAATATCGTATTTATATGAAAATTGAACCGAGAATTTTTATGTATCGTAACTTGTACCATTTTTATATATATCAAAGTATTCTTATTCTCTGTTGGAGAATGCTTTTTCTTCCGACGCGATTCTTTGAGAAATATTGCACGTTTGTATGGCGCGAAGTACATTTTCATCGAATTTTGCCGCGAGGACTTGCACACAGACAAGTTTTTCTCTGGCGCGTATTTCCACGTCGCTTCATGTATTTAGCGAACGTGTGTAGGAAAAGAACGCTACGTGTTAAAAATGAAGTCAGTTCTCTAACAGTCAAATCACGTATGTCTACCGATAATTAGGAATCGGAAAGGGAGATGAGGAATTTAGTAAGTCCTTTTCTAGAGGTACCTTAAAATTGAAGGATATTGGTTACTCTAAAACTTCAGTTTAATCATTTTTAAGAAAAAGATCTACGCACTTCTTTCTTGCGATTGCGAAGCGATCCGATTTTAAATGATTGAAAAGAATTTAAATAAAAGAACAAATACGTACAATATCTATTTTCTCAAAATATTTAGCAAAAATATTTTGGTTTGTTTTTTTTCTTTATTTTTATGATTTTAATTAACGATAAGTATAAATAACTATTATTAGATATACATATATGTATTTATCTATTCTTTTACTTTCTTTTTTATACATATTATTTATATTTTTAACTTTTCGTTTTCTGCTTTTATTTTCTATGAAAATTGGAAAATTTATAATTTGTGTAAGTAGATATGCAATTTAATT
This sequence comes from Trachymyrmex cornetzi, assembly GCF_001594075.2. NCBI lineage: Eukaryota > Metazoa > Arthropoda > Insecta > Hymenoptera > Formicidae > Trachymyrmex > Trachymyrmex cornetzi. The sequence goes on along the minus strand of NW_017300043.1, from coordinate 197,504 downwards.
TGGACTGTTTTTTTTTATCATAAAGAGTTAAAGTTTTGAAGATTTATTATTAAATCTTCTTATTTCGTGTTATCGCATATATTCACTAGTGATTTTTTTGATAATATAAAATTGTAAAAAGAAGAAGAAGAGAAAAGTTATCTTTCTCTCTGGATGGATAATAGGAACTCGGTGTCGAATAGAAATAGGTTTAGATATCCAGAGAAGGCCGGTCGTAATGTCGTCCTATTGTCCTGTGCGGCATCGCGAATCCGAAACCTTGTTAACTCTCCGGAAACTGTTAACAGCGGCACGTTCGACAGCCGTAGTCTACTCTACCATTCGCCTTCCGACCAATCCGACCCAAATCACGGATGCCATGAACCAACGTTACTTCGTACAAATGGCCCAGTGGCGGCTCGTACATACAAACGAAGATCCGCCCGACCGAATAAATCGCACACCGCAGAGTATCACGAATATAGAACTCAGCACTTCAAACTGGACCATCAGCGCAAAAATGAATTATGAGATCGATGGAAAATATTGAATCGGTCACAACGAGTGCAGTTTTAATTTGATTTAAAAAAATTGTATACAACTGTTCATAATTCTATTTCGTTGTTCATGTGCAATAAGTAATCGACTCATATAATTTTTTCTTATTTTACTTTTACATATATTTATTTAAGTATCTATATTTTGAGAAAATATTGTATTTTATATTGGGGAACCGATTGTGTATTTTGAAATGAGGTAAAGATGATAAAAGTTAGCAAATTCACTAGAATATTTGTGTGACCAATTTTATTGGTCGACACTTAGTGAATTTGCTCATTTTTGTGATTTTTATCTCGTTCCGAGATACGTAATCGTATTGATCTCTCTCGAGAACAGAAATTTTTTTTAATATCTCAGCATTTCTCCATTTATTAAGTTCTATTGATATTTTCAATTTTTTGTTCAGTTTGGTCAGGTAAAGAATATTTCGTTTAAAGGATCTTGCCCAAACATGTCACGTGTGAAGCAATCTAGTGTACATGTATAGTGTGAATCAAGTGTAATGATGCTCGGAGCGGAGAATCTCGCGATTGGGAATGCTTCATATCAGCTTCTGGCGGACAATTGAATCTCAGCAGTAGGCCAATCGCGATCTGATCGAATTGTAATATTGTATGAAGTGTATACACACACAGTGTGTGTACATCCTGTACAGCATCGGGAGGGACAGAATCAAAGGGGTGGCGCGAAGATGTATTATTATAGATATAGATAGGATAGAATAGGATGGACGTTGAGTGTGACTAGATTTAAATCTGCCTCCACTATATATGTGTATATTTACAACCTGACCTAACCTTTTAGCACTCAATATATATTTTAAGCCTATCATGAATCTCAACACGATCTTGTCGCGATCATTCTCGCGACTCTTATTTCGCAATATTGTCTTCCAGTATTTTTTCTTCTTTACTTCTTTGAAAATGTAATACTGCGCTAATTTCCTCCACTACTTTTAGTCTTTTAAAATATTTTTCTCAGTTTTCATAAAAAATGTTATTATTAAATGTTATATTATTATTTTGACGTTTGGGCTAATTTACATTTAGAGAAAAAACTACTATTTAATTTATGTATACAATATTATGTTTATTATATTGTAGCTTTGATTAAAAATAATATTTAAATTATCATTTGTCATTTAATGTTTAAGTTAATAAGGAATGAATAATTGATTTTAATTTTTGAATTAAATTAGTTCTGTAAAGTGATATTTTTGTCAGTGTCGTTCTTTTACGTTAAAATCTGCGAACTACCGGCTGTACCAATTCGCTGCAGGATTTTCGACTTTTGAGAGAGAGTTAGGGCGAGAAAGGGTGGACTCAGCAGGGATAATGTTTTAAGCCCCGACGAACGTTGTTGAAAATGCTCGTTACTGAATTCACTCTTTACGCATATAAAGACTAAATGCTTATATACGAGGTGTTATGGCTCATCTCTTTCGCTCGCCACAATATTCATCTTCTCCATCATTAAATCTCTCTTGTTCGGTTTTTACACATTATCGGTAGCGAAATCCGTGCAAATTATTTTTTTTTATAATATGTGAATTTTATGAAATTTAAGTACAATTACTTCTTTATGCTATGTTGATTTTTTAAATTATAAATTATTTATTTTATTGTTAGAGAGAGAGAGATTAATATGTTTTGTATAATTACAATCATAAATCATTTATATAGAATATTTTATGTTATAAAAACGTTTTATCTCTTTTATGTATGTAGAAAATATTAAAAAATTTTAAGATATCAGCGCAATTACAAAAATAAAACATATAACGATGGCAGTGGCTAAAGCGGTTTACGCCGCAAACCGATAAATAAAAAAGGAACTTGTAACGGACTCGTCTATGGGATTAAAATGACCATTTATTGTACGAGGTATGAGGGGTTATTTTATGCATCTCCACTTTTTTTCTATTGCTCTATTTCGTTTTCTCTATTTGCTCGTTTATTACTTTCTACACATATTAAAGTCGTATTAGTTACTTAGGATCGTGCGGACAATCTCTTTTGCGTACATGCGCGATCGTTAATGTTGGAGTTATTATGTTACGGTTAAAGTCCGCATAGTGGGCATTGCCCGAATTGTCTTCTATAATAATGTCAGCTTTGCCCACTTGCGGACTTTGCTCATAACAATTACAATATTTCGTATCCGGCGCACACACATCATGCTATATCTGCTCAATTTAATTATCGTTTTCAATGTTACAGAAGAATTGTCAAGTGTCAAGTCAGAATGTGGCAAAAGAAATGGAAGGAATTATCTTAAGAATATACGAGGAACGCTCTTTGTTTTCTTTTCATCCTTTGACTGGGATAAACTGGGATAAACTCGGTGCAGTCCCAGATATTATAGCTTACATATATTTCACTTTTTAAAAATTATCTTTTTATATAGTACATGTATATATATATATATATATAGGGGAAAGTTGCTGAATGCGTACCACTTAACGTATTTTTTATTATATTTCTCATTTAGAACTGATTTGTATGCAAATGAAGATTAGAAATTGTACTTTGATATTTCAAGTACCTATTATTACACGTTTTATCTTCTATCAATATCAAATTAATTCACTGGGAGTCTTTTTGCAACATGCTGCAAAAGGTCCGATTTAGGCAACCGGTCGCCTAAATCGTACCTGTAAGTATCCCAAATCGTACCGTCTTTGAAATTGACAAAATATAATATTATTTCTAATTATTCTTATACAGGCGTTTGGAAACATTGCTCGGATGCATCATGATTGTTTTATCTTTTATGTTGTTCCAAAGCAAAGACAAAATGATGCATCCGAGGCACCATAACCTAAAAGGCTGCGATTCCGAATGAAGCCATATATAAGAGGTGGTACGATTTAGGAAACTTAATCGATTTTATAAAAATATTTATTTAATCTTTGTAATGGATGTAAATATGTATATCAATGAATGTAAAATATTCTACAATAAACTTTCTTTTGTGAAAATATAACAATTCAGAATAAAATTATATCATTACATTACTATCGGCTATATAAATTGATCAAAAATTAACATTTGTTATATCTGATTTTTTAAAATGTTGTTTGCACGCACAAAATAAGGTATAGCCTGTTGAATTTTTGTCTACATTACTCATTTTTCATTTAGTTCATATTTTTGTCATTAAATGTTGCTTATATTACGTAATAATATAAAATATCGACGAGGTACGATTTAGGTGACCAGTACGCATTCAGCAACTTTCCCCTATATATATACACATGTGCACATATATATTATATAATACACACACATTCATAATTTGCCAGCTATAAAAATTTAGATTTTTATTTAAACGATTATTTTGTTGAAAAAGTTAGATTTTAATTTCTCTATAGGTATTAGAAATGTAATGACGTACGATTTCAACTTATTGTTATTTAGTATTTATTTTTTTGTGCTTTATTTAAAAAAAGTTAAAATTAATATTCCTAAAACATATTACAATATAGTTTTACTTGCAAGCAATAAAAGGAATTACGAAACCGGGTTGCATCAGAGAGAACGAAAACAGCAAACGAGAAAAAAGAAGAGTGACAAGCGATGACGGCACACAGGGGGGAGTGAAGAAAGACGAGGTTGGATGTTAGTCAGTGGCAAACAGCCCGCGCGAAAATTTCACTGCACCGAGTTTTCCTATTTCGCGTCCGCCCCATTAATGTCGACCATCCGCTCGCACTCACTCGCATTGCATCGGTGTGCGAAAAGCCCAATCGTGTTTTATTCGATGGCGTTCTTCTCTAGCTGAGGGAGGAACAAGAAAAGATGATACGTAGCAATAGGATCGATATCCCTAATTCGTGCTTGTGTAAAAATCTAAATAAACTTTTCTCGTACAGATCTAATTAGTTAGTTTGAACTTCCACACATAAAAGCATATTTTTAGTTATTTATACCATCATTAGTTACTTAATTACTCTATTATAAATTTTTTATTCTTTTTTGGTATGATTTTATATATAATTGCTTTCTTCATATGCTTTTTTCAATGTTACAAACAAATTGTTTATGTGTTTTCTAAATTTTTTACAATATAAAATTGATATATTAAATTTTTTTATTTATTTGATGTATTTGTTTACAATTTCATAAAATAAAAATTCAAATTATAGATTAAACAATTATAAATGAGAATATTATTAATGATATTAACGGTGCAGGTTAATTATAATTAATTAGTTAGATTATAGAGAAGTTTGATCGATTCTATCACTAGGATAAAGTGAGAATAAAGTGAAAAATAGTTATAAGCAGAAAGAGAAATGCACAACAGAAAAATTGGGAGCAGGAGACAGGATGTGTAGTGTAGTTTCGTAGACTAAAATAGATGACATATTAAGGACGACAAAGTTTGTGTGAATTCGACAGATATCGTCGAAAAGTTTCAGTGTTCATATATTCTTGATGTATCCATAGAGCTATAGCGTGCAAGGATGAAAAGATGGACATACACGCATATGTACGTTTATGTGTGTATAGGCACGCGAGTGTGAGAGAACACTTCTTCTACAACTGTAAAAAGTTTGTACATTGATAATTTCTAACATGATGCTGTATTATATGTTGTATACGTGGGTCGTCTGAAAAGTTTTGAGCCTCATCATGAAGATGGCGTCACTCGTTAAAGCCATTCTGGTATTGTAATCGTGATAATTACGAAAGATATCTGTGACAATTGTGGCCACTTTGGATATTCAGTTCTTGTTTGACAATCATTTGTGTCGTCATTTTGTAAAAATGGAAAAAATCGAATATCGTGCTATAATTAAATTCTTGCATTTTAAAGGCAATACGTCGACACAAATTAAAACCGAGTTAGACGCCGTTTACGGGAACTCTGCTCCATCATTTGCCACCGTGAAAAGATGGGTAGCTGAATTTAAACGTGGTCGTACCAGCTTAGCTGATGATGAGCGTTCGGGACGACCAACAACTGCGACCACCACCGATAACATCGAAGAAATTCATCAAATGATAATGGACAACCGTCGAATTAAGATTAGGGAGATAGCAGAGGCTGTTGGCATATCAAAAGAACGTGTTTGTCATATATTGACTGAAGAATTAGGCATGCGTAAGTTAACCGCGCGTTTGGTGCCGCGCTTGTTCACTCTGGATCAAAAA